>NC_092041.1:57123085-57298339 GCF_003086295.3 Arachis hypogaea
ATACTTAAAAAAAAAGAAATTAAGGCAACTCTGCCATTTGTACTTGGAAAATTAATTTTTGTCCAATCAAGTTAAAATGGAAAAGTCAATTAAAAAAGAGCAGAAACCTATAATATTTGCAAATGCGATTCTGTTTTAGTTAATGCCAAAAGTTGTTTTCAACTTAATAACACCAAAAAAAGTCAATATAAGTGTTCAAAAAACAAGAAACATATAATACTTTCTAAACCTACGGGAAAAGACTTAGCATAATATATTATGACAAAGAGGTCAAACACAGGGGCTAAGCGCCTTCAGTCACTCATCCTTATGCATCCTATCTGCATCGAACCTGGATGATTGATAAACCACTATTTTATGGTTTATCTTGTGCTCAATTGAGTGGATTTTATCAACTCTTTATCCACTTATTCATACTATTTGCATGTTTTACATTTGCCTTCCTAATTATGTGCTTTGATTGAAAACATGTTTCTTTGGACTTATATTTGCTTATTATTAATCCTCTCTTATTTCCATTCGATGCCGTGATTAGTGTGTTGAGTAGTTTCAGATTTCCTAAGGCAGAATGACTTAAGGGATGAAAAAGGAAACATACTAAAAGGAAAGGAGAAAGCAAAACGGAGCTTTAAGGAGATTGGTATCCACGCGATCGCATGGACGACACGATCGCGTGCCAGAAGTGAAGATTCAGCGACGCGGCCGCATGACTGACGCGACCGCGCGCCTTAAGCAGAACACACATGACGCGGTCACATGACTGACGCGACCGCATGGCAAGAAAAAGCTCCGAATGACGCGATTGCGTGACCCACGCGGACGCGTGACAGAGGCCACGCACCAGAAAATTACAGAACACGCCCCAGCGAGTTCTAAACCCCTTTTTGGCCCAAATCCAAGTCCAGAAAACATAGACTAGAGGTTATAAAGTGGGGGAATGCATCCATTCAGAAGCATGCACTCATAATTCACTTTTCATGTTTTTAGATGTAGTTTTAGAGAGAGAGGTTCCCTCCTCTCTCTCTCTCTTAGGATTAGGATTTAGGATTTCTCTTAGTTTTAGGAGTAACTCTCGATCCAGGTTTAATATTCCTTTTACTTTTTATTTCTCGTTTACTTTCAGATACTCTAATGCTTTTATTTGTATTTGATTTATGTTGCCCAATTGGCTTATGAACTTTTCCATGTTAGATTTTACTACTTTGAATGTATTTTATTCGAGGTATTTTCAGATTTAATTTTGCTTTGCTTTATTTATATTGATGCTTTTTAATTTAGATATTTTCTTCCTTTTGGTTTTGGTTAAGAAATTAGTAACTCAGGAATTATCCAATTCAACAGCATAATTGATAATTGTTATCTTGCCAATTGAGTTGAACTTCAATAATCCCAATCTTTTCTTAGGAAATAAATAGGATCCGAAGATCAAACCCATTAATCCATTGACCTTCCTTTATATTAGTAAAGGCTAACAAAGTGGAATTAAGATTCAATTATTATCACTACTGATAAGGATAGCCAGACCTCTAATTTCTAATACCTTACCAAGAGTTTATTTTATTATTATTATTTTATTTTTCTTATCATTCAACATACTGCTTTTCTACTTTCTAAACCCCTACATTACAAGACCCATAACCAATAATAAGAACATACCTCCCTACAATTCCTTGAGAAGACGACCCGAGGTTTGAATACTCGGTTATCAATTTCAAAGGGGTTTGTTACTTGTGACAACCAAAACGTTTGTACGAAGGGATTTTTGTCAGTTTAGAGACTATATCTACAACGCGACTGTTTTTATGACATTCTTTACTGGCAAAAATCCTAACGTCAATGATCGTCACTGGCTCCTTTGATATCACCTCGAAGACCCCCACACCACCTGGCTTGAAATTGCACAATGAAGCAAAGTTCTCCCATCCTCCAGAAATAACGCCGAAGCTACCATCCCTTTTTCCACTGTACCTTGTATATGTAGCTTCGACCTGTATGTGGCCATGTGTGAGGATGATAGGGTGCCTCTGACCAGTGAAGTGACTAAGATGAGGGACGTTCGGCTGATTATAACACAAGAAATTTCAGTTAGTATTAACTAATTTAATGCTTACTTCAGTAAAACAATATTTCAACCAAAATGTTGCAACAACTTAACGCTTACCAACAATCGCGACGACAGCATGCGAGCAGTTAGGTCCATCACAAAAAAAGGCCACTTGCTTTTGACCTTTGCGGCAACCGCTCTAGCACTGGCTGAAGGAGGGATGTTGATACACTTTGCTATTTCATAATTACCAATCCTTACATATGGTGGTTCTTCAGGATCACGGAGTTGGTATGAATTCTCAATGCCACCAAAATCAAAAATCCGGACTTGGAAATTGGAGTTTCCTTTGTGTGTGAAATATAGCATGGAGTCCAGATTGATTTTGTACATCTGATAGAACTCCTCCCAGCCTCGAGTCAATGCAATTTTGCCACTTTGGAGTTGCATCCAAAAGCACCGACAGGGGTTATTCCTTCCGTCAGGCACAACCAGGTCCAGGTAGGGGGTACGGTTTGGTAGCTCATCGGGAGTTATAGGTAATGACAGTTACAAATAGGTCAAGTTCTGTCAAAACATCGATAGCATTGCAAAAACTTTAAAATTAAGAGGTGTTAAGGAAACGGATGTTAATTACCAGTTTGAACATTGAAGGCCTTATTACTGGCTTCAGAAACCTCATCTTGTAGTTCTGTGTCGTACCGTTATCAATTGCTTGAACTCTCTTACCCTTGTCCTTCGAAGACGTCATCTATGGCAAGTGTCACACAGTTGCCAAGTTCAAAAACGAACAAAGTCAGAGTTCATTTAAAAAACTCATACAGTCGAATCTTTTGATTAAAATCAACACACATGCATGTTTTTGGAATTGGAAACAAAGTGGTTCAATTTTTCCACAAACAGTGCAACTATATTTTGTTGAAATGGTTTACTGTCGTGATCTATTGAATCTTTTGCAGAACAATCTTAATCAAACCTAAATGCATAAAATCCTTTTCAGACGAACAAATCAGAAATCCAAATCAGTCACCCATTCATTTAAAAAATGCTTAACTATCTTATTTTGATTTTACAACGATTACATTTTTATTACATTGACACTACATGCAGATGATGATTAACAACTGATCACTCTCAGGAGAAGAGTTAGGATAGAGTTTCACCTTGTTTGACATTTTCTCCGAGATGAAGCTGTTGGAGTCAATACCTTCAGCAGCAAAGTCTGTGTTAGGTTAGGGTTACTATGACGAGAGTTTTGTGAAGGAAGATGGAAGGTGAATAGTGAGTACTGAAGGATACTTATGTTACACGCTTGTGAATGAAAAGAAAATATAAAGTAAAAAATGAGGGGTTAAAAACGCGGCATTTAAAAAAAATTTAGTGAGTAATTTAGCTACTTAAACCTTGCGGTTTTCGATAATCTCCAACAAATATTCTGTTCTATCCCAATAACTCCCCATAAATCCCTCTCCATCGAATTTCGTTTTCAACTAAAAACTAAATAAAATTTAATTTACCTCCCAAGGAAAAAAAAAAAAGAAATCCTAGGAAAATGAAATTATTAACAAATTGCTATTAACCGCATTAATGTTTGCAAAGTTGTTGGAACACATTTTAAGTCTTCAATAAAATAATTAATTTAATTAGTTGGTTTATACGTAACTACTACTATTTCCTTTGAAAATTAATTTCTTCAACAATTGTTACTATTGAAATTAATGCTAGATTAAAATAAAACCGCTAGAAACTCGAAACAAACGTTTTAAAATTTTTAAATTTAAATTAAATTTTTTAAATAATTTGAATACTGGGTATCTTTTTTTCTTTTTCAAAATGCCGGTGACTACCAATTTTGATAACTATTATTGTTTATATTTAAATTCTTCAATGAAAATTATTAAACTACATAAAATTAAAAAAATCTTTGCACATTTATAAACGACACATTTCCAAAATATTTTGATAATCAATGAATTAAAGGATATTTTACGTTTTCCAACAATTAGGATAACACAGAGTTGGCTAATAATAAGTACCCTCTACCACTGATTCGACGTTTTGATTAATCTTACATTAAAAGGTTTAATAAATTTTCAACTAACATAGTAACATAGCAAAATAACTGAAAAGAAAAAATGTTACACTCATTAATCAACTATTCTTCGTCTGAAAACTTCCTTGGCATCTCCCTCCCTTCAACCACAGCCATCGTCGAAGTAATTAACCAAGAATGGAGTCTGGATTCCGGTAAGCATCTTCTTCAATTTTTACTACCTCCTTTGATAACAGCCGTATCTATAAAGAATAAAATCGAGCATATTTAAATAACTGCATGCATAGAATAAGTAAATAAAGAGTCACAAAATGTTTGCCTACATGTTGGTTAGGTATGTTAATGCATTAAGGAATATTCAACAATCGTACAACCAGTTCTATGTCTTCGGGCTCTTTGCAACAGATGTACGTATATCCACAATTTTGCCTTCTTTCGTTGTTATGATTTTGTTAAAAAATATTTGGAAAACTAAGTTGCCATAGTTTTGTCTTGTTCCGCCACAGGATGATGTTGAATTCCCACCTAATATCGTGAATCTCTTCAAGTGGTACAGTACCACTGATCTTTATTTGGTTGACACTCAAGACAATTGCCTCCACATCACGTCCAAGAGAGACAGTAACAGGTTCTGGATAAAGGGAGCTGATTTAGGAAGGATACGGCGCATGTACAGACGAAGTTCTTTGCTGAGTGTGGAGTTTAGGTACGTTGGCTGGGGAGTATTCTACATGATAGTCAGGGACATCAACCGGAAAGATGAACCTCAGTGTGTTTTTGATGAACTGTATACGGCGAAGGTGTTGCCTGACCATATTATTCAACGCTTAGCTTCGGTGCGCGGTGCTTACTTCAACAAAGAAGCCCAACTTAGAGTCTACCAGACCGAGATGTTCCTTAGGAATCACCGCCGGAGCCAACAACAGCAACATTTCGATACTCAGCAGTCAGGGTTAGTAAGATCGGACCATTATTTTCTGGTCTAATTTCTCACGTTTTCATGTTTTATGCCTAAATTTTTTTAACTCAACTACAGTGTAAATAAGAGGCAACATGGTGGGGGGGCTGAAGCAGGTCCTAGTAAGCGACAGCGACCCGAGACCTCTCCTGACTCGTCCGTCAACCAGGGGTCAACTTAACAGATTTATGCAGACCTATAAATTTTCCTGTGTAGTGTAATTAATCAAAATGTTATTCTGAATGTGTTATTTTGTATGTGATGTAATGTGTTTGACATTTGGTGACCAGTTGTGATATACTATGGTTTGTATTTATGGTGCATATCTTGCTTTCTATTTTATTGCGACTACGTTTGGTTATCAGCAGTGTATCGACCAGATAGTGACTGCTACTACATGCAAATACAATGCTACTGAATGCAAATGATACTGTTTGCACATATCATATATGATAACAATAGTATGTGGGAAAACAATCGACTAGGTTAAGCATTAAACAGGAAAAAAAATTCATGTTAACTGTTAAACAATCAGTTTTACCATGAAAATAATTTTAGAGGTTTAGCTATTCTTCTTGTTTAAGATTTGTTTGTGGCCATAACAAAATCATTGTCACAATATTGTATTCCCTCAAGAATGCTGGGTTTATTTGATTTCTTCACTTTGTTATTTGTTAATCGGAGCCCTCTCCCGGTTTTGGGTTTTAAAAAAGTTAAGAATAAAATAAACCTACTAGATTTCCAAAACAAGTACATTGTCACTGGCCCACTAAAATGTCATTTGGAATTTTTGGTCATAGTGTATAATCCTTTACGTTTTAGAAAGATTTTTTTCCTAACAACAAGTTCAAGTACATAATAATATCTTATGTTTGGGAGGTGGATGGTGAAGGACTCCAAACGACATTAACTTAATTAATGGTCATAGGGTTTGTTATTTCCAATTTAAACTTCATGACCACATCCATATAAGGAACCGGATTGATCAAGATTCTATCAACAAAATCAAGTAACATGGAAAGATAATTTAACTTGGATATTAAAAATGAGCATATAACGTATATTTCAGTCCCTTAACAAGTAAAGATTCTGTTGTAACTAGATTATTTTGAATAAACGACAATAACCTTTATCGTCTATTGTATGACTAATTCACACAGCGATAATGTGTTACTGTCCACCATCTGATCCAACTTTTCATTCCTTGTATGGTATGATGAACGACATTTTTGTCCCCCATGATAATACGCGGGATTGATGCGTCGTTGAAAAGAACGAAAGCAAAATCACCCGAGTCTTTGTCCCTCCGAGGCATGACTGTCACCCTTTGAACCACATGACCAAACAAGTTGCAGAAAAACTCAACAATGCCATCTGCAGTGGGCATGGACTCTCGACCGAAGCATACGGTCAGTGTCTTTGGACGTTCCGCGTCATCCAGCTCCTTGCAGACGTACTTCTGCTTTCCCTTATCTTGCTCAGTTTGCCTTCCTCCTTGTTACATATGCAATCCTCGGCCATTATTATGTCTACTCAATGCCTCTGGTGCAACCGATATGCACTGGTCCTGTGTGTTGAAACCCAATAGTTCTTTAGGATTCCTCTGATACTCCAACCACACGGCATCCATTGTTATGTCGCCTAGAATTCTAGAGCAAATGTTTGATAGGGTATCGGGAATTAGCGTTAGGAGGACGGATCTAATCCTATGAACCTGGTATAAGGTGAGCTCAGTTTTCAGCACGTGTCCGAGGGTTTCGAGTTTGCTGGATTTCTCTACAACCCCAGAGAACTCCTGAGATAGTAGGCATTGCAAATAGATGACACATTCCTCGGCAAGATTGTTCATGAACCAGCTTTCATTTTATATGGCTGTTTGCACAATACCTTTCAGTCTAATGGTCTCCATTGACAGTAGAAATGCCATGACCATCAGGGACTGTTTAACTTCACGGTGAAGGACTTGCGTCAACATCCTGAATGCAGTTCGATCGATTCCATGGAACATTTCCAAACATTCGATTGCCATGGTTGAGGGCTTCCTTCTAGTATCCATGTTGTATGGGGTAGAATTTGTAAGCATATAGTTTGTAGTTGTAGTTTTTTATGCTTAGACCACCAACTCATTGTCTCCTTCTTGTAGTCATGCAGCATGGTCTCCACTTTATTGCACCATGTTCTTGCTCGTAGTCCTAGACTAACCATCACCTACCTAATTGGAATATTATTTAATGGCCTTAATTATGTTGTATACATGTATATGGTTTTATTGATACCAGTAGGTGCGGTTTATGGTTTCTTCTTGAAATAGAACATGCGATAACTTTATTTAATAAGGAGAAATTGAAGTTAAATTGGGTGTAACCTCCCCATAGTTTGTGAAACATGCCAAGTTATTTATGTTAAGCAACTTTATAGGAAAACTGAGTTTTAGTGCTATCGATGAGTACGGTTTTGTGACTATGGCTAATGGTTTACGGTTAAAAACCAATGGTTTATGGGTTCGAGGTTTCCGGTTCAACGTGTACGGTTTAGGGTTCACGGTTTGGTCGTTAGGTCTTATAGTGAATGGTTTCGTGCCTATAGTTTATGGTTTCACGGTTTCCGGTTCAAAGCGTATGGTTCAATGTGTACAGTTTAGTTACTAGGTCTTAGAGTGAATGGTTTCATGCATATGGTTTACGGTTATGTAATTTCCAATTCAAAGCGTACGGTTCAATGTGTACAGTTTAGTGACTAGATCTTAGAGTGAACGGTTTCGTGCATATGGTTTACGGTTTGGTTGTTTCCGGTTCAATGCATACGGTTCAATGTGTACGGTTTAGTTACTATGTCTTATAGTCAATGGTTTCGTGGCTGTTGTTTATGAGTTGGCAGTTTCCGGTTCAATGTGTAACGTTTAGTGTTCACGGTTTATTCGTTAGGTCTTATAGTGAATTGTTTCGCGCCTATGGTTTATGGTTTGGCGGTTTCTGGTCCAATTTGTACGGTTCAATGTGTACGGTTTAGTGACTAGGTCTTAGAGTGAATAGTTTAGTGCATATGGTTTATGGTTTGGTTGTTTCCGGTTCAATGCGTACGGTTCAAAGTGTACGGTTTAGTTACTATGGCTAATGGTTTACGGTTAATAACGAATGGTTTATGGTTTCGAGGTTTTCGGTTCAACGTGTATAGGGTTCACGGTTTCGTCGTTAGGTCTTATAGTGAATGGTTTCGTGCCTATGGTTTATGGTTTCGCGGTTTCTGGTTCAATTTGTTCGGTTCAATGTGTACGGTTTAGTGACTAGGTCTTAGAGTGAATAGTTTGGTGCATATGGTTTATGGTTTGGTTGTTTTCGGTTCAATGCGTACGGTTCAATGTGTACGATGTAGTGACTATGGCTAATGGTTTATGGTTAATAACCAATGGTTTATGGTTTCGCGGTTTCCGGTTCGATGTGTAACGTTTAGTGTTCACGGTTTATTCGTTAGGTCTTATAGTGAATTGTTTCGCACCTATAGTTTATGGTTTGGCGGTTTCTGGTTCAATTTGTATGGTTTAATGTGTACGGTTTAGTGACTAGGTCTTAGAGTGAATAGTTTGGTGCATATGGTTTATGGTTTGGTTGTTTCCGGTTCAATGCGTACGGTTCAATGCGTACGGTTCAATGTGTACGGTTTGGTTGTTAGGTCTTATACTGAATGGTTTCGTGCCTATGGTTCATGGTTTGGCGGATTTTGGTTTAATGTGTACGGTTTAGGGTTCACGGTTTTGGTCGTTGTGTCTTATAGTGAATGGTTTCGTGCGTATGTGGTTTCTGATTAAATGCGTAGACTTCACGGTTTTCTGTTTATGGTTTGCCTTCTACGGTAAACGGTTATCCCGTTTACTATCTATGGTATACTGGTTTATGGTTTACTTTTTACGAATAGCGGTTTAGGGTTGAGGTTTTATGGTTGCGTGGTTTAGGGCTAGATCCTTCCGGTTAAGGGTGCACCATCAATGGTTCATGTTCAGCGGTTTAGTTTCATACGGTCACTGTTTAACGACGCTCCTCGTCTTCATATAAACGGAACACACAGCCCGTCCCACCAACTATTATGGGTTCTTAATAATACTCGTCACTAAAAATATCGTAATTTTATAAAATAGTTCACATAATTTGATCATATATATAATATTCGGCTATTATAGTTTTTTAAATATTCAGTTCTTTATGTTAATTTAAAAATTTCCACAGATACGAGAAAAATGTGTATAAATTATGAAAAGAAAAACTATTGTCTTTTATTATTACTCAATGGATTGAATAACCTCTAATCCTAATTTAAATCATTATTGGTTGATTATACACTAAACACATATTATACTAACACACAACCTAAAACCTCTAGTTTCATTGTTTTCTTTGGGAGGTGGAAGTGCGTCGCTATGAGATATGGGTAGTTAAGTCTACTATAAGTTATAGGAGACGGTCAAAAGCTGGAAAGCAAAAAAGTCATTAGGCAATAAATTACATGATGAGTGTCCGTGACAAACGAGAAATTAAAGAATTGTGTGGGAGACAGGTAATGTAATACACATAATTAATGAAAAAGAATATAACTCGTAGGAAATGAAAAGAATATATACCCTTTTCTCGAGCTATTGACCTAATGCGTGTAAGATATTTCAAAGTAAGCTTTTTCGAGTGTTTACCGTCTTATTAAACTTTGTTGTGGACTAAATCTTTGACCGTGGGTGTGATAAGGAGAGATAGCAACAAACAGAATTCTGTTATATGAGTATCGTACATAATGAGAATTAATTGATTAAAATTCATGTAGAGAAGCATTCATTACGAAAATTAAAATTAAAATCAATCTTCAGTTAACATATTGGTTTATGAAAATAAATAATAGTCAGTTACTGAAAAATTTATATTAGCTTTGAATACATCAACGTATTGACTTTCGAGCTGAATAACAACAATTAGTTCCAAAATATGGAGCCTTCTGTCTTGCCAATCAGAGAATAGAGTTTTTTATAAGTTAAATATTGGCAAAACCTTAGGATTATAATATGAATACGTAAGTTGCTTCATATATTAGAGGTCTTAGCTCTACTACCAAATATCGGTACAATCAATTGTCAGAACTCCTTTGAATAGTAGGGACAACATACCATGTTTGTTATTCTTTTTAGAAATTGTGGTTGGTAGTGGAGGGCAACTCATTAAGTGTACATGTTGCAATATTTTTCATGTTTTTTTTAAAGAATATAAACAACTAAAACACCCAATGGCTGCCAGAGGAAAGAGACGCTCAACGCAGAAAATAGAAAAGGGAGACGACGAAGCCAGAAAGGAACAGAGTAGAAAAATCTCAAGAAAGGTTATCGATAAGGAAGTGATAGAACTGTCATCCAGGTGAAAAAAAAAACATGTTTTTCCATGTCCATTTAAATCGATTGCAACTACAACTTGTAAATTTTTTGTGTTTTGTTTCTAACAGTCTCCGTGGAAGTACCATGCATGACCAGCGACTACATGTAAATTTTAACGGTGGATCTGGTAAAGAAATTGGCGAGGAATTAGGTAAAACTACCATCCTAGAAGGGTCACTGAAAGATGTGGTATCGCAAATGTCGATGATGATGAATACACTTTCAAACCTGATTGCTTCCCAGACAAAGACTTGTTATCCTTTGTTCGGAACAATGCCACAAACGATTAATCTTCGCAATCCTCCTGCCGATAACATCAGCCCTACAGTGATGCCAGTAATAATGAGTGGATTCAGTATGCCATCAGGTACTGCTCAGAGGACTCTAGATTCATCAAGAAAGATTCAATCCAACATGTCCAACATTCATGAAGCCGCCGATTCAATTCCGCAAAAAGAACCAAAGTGTTGTTCAATGTCTCCGAAGTGTGAACAAACAACGCCAGCTAATTATGTTATTCGTCGCAATTTGTTTTGTCATGATGGAACTGGTACGAAAGCCCATACAGAACCAGTTATACCAAGTAGCTTAGACAAAGCTGTATATGTTAGCTACTTCAACCCGGCTGACCGTAAATTGCCACTAAGGAAGGAGTCCCCAAAGATACATGCGGTGGGTTATATCATACTTACTAATCCTTAAAGATTTGTTGTTATTCTTATGTATTAATAACTAACGGGTGAGTGATCATTTTATCAGTGGACGCCTGTTCTATTCCGTCCACCAACTGATATGGAATTGTGCAAGGATGAACTTTCAGTCGTCACCTACGTCTTTGGTTCAGATCTGGAAGATGAATAATTGAATTCGGAGATAATCTCATAGACAAACTTATGGCACGCTAATAGGAGAGTCATGTATACTCTACTACCAAACAAACCATTGGTGGATGAGGTATGGATTTATCGTCATTAGCCTTATGTAATTTCGTAAATGAAATTGCGAATGTATAAAGTAGGTATATAAAGGTCATAACAGTTTATATTTGTTCTTTTTGGCCGTCAAAAAACGAATAAATTACCAGATAATTAACCTGACATCAAGCATGCTCATGTCTGATGCATGCCAAGACACCAGGTTTCCCTGCATGTGGTTTTTACCCACAACATTTTTTGTAAGTGCAAACCATAGACATTTTCCATTGCATGGTTTCCAATGATTCTATTTTAAACCATGTAAACTCAAATTTCAGCAATTTACCCTTAACTGGACTCACTCGCCGAAGACTTTAAAACGCTATTACGCTGACGAATACATGGGAGAGTTTGAAACATTATGCAAGGTATGTTTCTAATTTACAATTCACAGTATATGTTATGGTTATCACCAAATGCTTAGTCCTATTTAACTTGTGTGTGTCTGTATGTTAGATTTTCATTCCAATGAATGAGGATAACATGCACTGGTACCTGCTTGTAATTGATGTTGAAAAAAAGACACCTGATATTACTAGATTCTAAGCCATCAGTCTAGAGCAGAACCAAGCGTCGTCGTTGTGCCAAGCTAATGATTCTAAGTTAATTCAACTGGCAGTGGACTTGACACATGAAATAAAATTTACTATCATTACAGGCACTGTTTATTGAGGAGATGCTTGATGAATTGATGAGCGGATAATTTATACGCTTTTTGGCATTGTTTTTATATAGTTTTTAGTAAGTTTGAGCTACTTTTAGGGATGTTTTCATTAGTTTTTATGTTAAATTCACATTTCTGGACTTTACTATGAGTTTGTGTGTTTTTCTGTGATTTCAGGTAAATTCTGGCTGAAATTGAGGGACTTGAGCAAAACTCTGAAGAAGGCTGACAAAAGGACTGCTGATGCTGTTGGAATCTGACCTCCCTGCACTCGAAATGGATTTTCTGGAGCTACAGAACTCCAATTGGCGCGCTCTCAACGGCGTTGGAAAGTAGACATCCAGGGCTTTTCAGCAATATACAATAGTCCATACTTTATTCGAAGATTGACGACGTAACTTGGCGTTGAACGCCAAGTTCATGCTGCTGTCTGGAGTTAAACGCCAGAAAAACGTCATGATCCGGAGTTGAACGCCCAAAACACGTCATAACTCGGAGTTCAACTCCAAGAGAAGCCTCAGCTCGTGGATAGATCAAGCTCAGCCCAAACATACACCAAGTGGGCCCCGGAAGTGAATTTATGTATCAATTACTTACTCATGTAAACCCTAGGAGCTAGTTTATTATAAATAGAACTTTTTACTATCATATTATCATCCTGGATTGTATTTTGAATCCTGTGATCACGTTTTGGGGGCTGGCCATTCGGCCATGCCTGAACCTCTTTTACTTATGTATTTTCAACGGTGGAGTTTCTGCACACCATAGATTAAGGGTGTGGAGCTCTGCTGTACCTCAAGTATTAATGCAATTCTATTTTCTTTTATTCAATTCTCTCTTGTTCTTATTCCAAGATATTCATTCGCACCCAAGAACATGATGAATGTGATGATAAGTAACCCTCATTATCATTCTCACTTATGAACGCACGTGATTGACAACCACTTCCGTTCTACATGCAATCGAGCTTGAATGTGTATCTCTTAGATTCCCCAACAGAATCTTTGTGGTATAAGCTAGATAGATGGCGGCATTTATGAGGATCCGGAAAGTCTCACCTTGTCTGTGGTATTCCGAGTAGGATCCTGGGAATCCGGAAAGTCTCACCTTGTCTGTGGTATTCCGAGTAGGATTCCGGTAATGAATGACTGTGACGTGCTTCAAACTTGCAAGTGCTGGGTGTTAGTGACAGACGCAAAAGAATCAAGGGATTCTATTCCAGTAGGTGCAGGAACCAACCAGTGATTAGCCGTGCTGTGACAGAGTGCGTGAGCATAGTTTTCACTGCGAGGATGGGATGTAGCCATCAACCATGGGTGATGCCTCCAGACGATTAGCCGTGCGAGTGACAGCCGCATATGATCATTTTCCCGAGAGGATTGAAAGTAGCCACCGCTGATGGTAAACCCCTATACACAGCTTGCCATGGAAAGGAGTAAGAAGGATTGGGTTGAAGCAGTAGGAGAGCAGGCGTCCTTGAGCATACAGTATCTCCATTCGCTTATCTGAAATTCCCACCAATGAATCTGCATAAGTATTCTATCCCTTTTATTATTTATTTTCTTATTTCTATTTTCAAAAACCCATAAACCATTTAATCTGCCTAACTGAGATTTACAAGGTGACCATAGCTTGCTTCGTACCAACAATCTCTGTGGGATCGACCCTTACTCGCGTAAGGTTTATTACTTGGACGACCCAGTACACTTGCTGGTTAGTTGAACGGAGTTGTGACCACTCGTGCCAATTTCAAATTCCATATAAAATAAAGAATACAATATTGTGAGTATCATACAAGTAAAAAGAGCATGGATCACAATTTCGTCCACCAAGTTTTTGGCGCCGTTGCCGGGGATTGTTCGAGTATGGACAACTGACGGTTCATCTTGTTGCTCAGATTAGGTAATTTTCTTTTCAAAAACTTTTTCAAAAATTTTTCTTTCCTTTTTCGTTTTTCCAAAAATGTTTTTCGAAAAAATCAATCAAAAATACAAAAAAATCATAAAATCATAAAAACCAAAAATATTTTGTGTTTCTTGTTTGAGTCTTGTGTCAAATTTTAAGTTTGGTGTCAATTGCATGCTTTTAAAATTTTTCTTGCATTTTTTTTCGAAAATCTCATGCATCCATAGTGTTCTTCATGATCTTCAAGTTGTTCTTGACAAGTCTTCTTGTTCGATCTTGATGATTTCTTGTTTTGTGTTGTTTGTTGTTTTTCATGTGCATTTTTGCATTCATATTTTCCATGCATTAAAGATTTCTAAGTTTGGTGTCTTGCATGTTTTATTTGCATTAAAAAATTTTCAAAATTATGTTCTTGATGTTCATCATGATCTTCAAAGTGTTCTTGGTGTTCATCTTGACATTCATAGCATTCTTGCATGCATTCATTGTTTTGATCTAAAAATTTCATGCATTGAATATTTTTGTTGTTTATCTCTTTCATAATTAAAAATTCAAAAAATCAAAAAAATATCTTTTCCTTATTTTCCTCCAAATTTTCGAAATTTTGGGTTGACTTGGTCAAAAATTTTTAAAATTAGTTGTTTCTTACAAGTCAAGTCAAAATTTCAATTTTAAAAATCTTATCTTTTCAAAATCTTTTTCAAAAATCATATCTTTTTCATTTTTTTATAAATTTCGAAAATTTCAAAAATATTTTTCAAAATCTTTTTCAAAATCTTTTTCTTATCCTTTTATCAAATTTTCAAAAATTAAGCTAACAATTAATGTGATTGGTTCAAAAATTTGAAGTTTGTTACTTTCTTGCTAAGAAAGGTTCAATCTTTAAATTCTAGAATCTTATCTTGTAGTTTCTTGTTAGTTAAGTAATTTTAAAAAAATCTTTTTCAAAATATCTTTTTCTTAAAACTCTTATTTTATCTTTTATCTTATCTTTTTTCAAAATTTTATCTTTTTCAAAATTTGATTTCAAAATATCTTATCTAACTTCTTATCTTCTTATCTTTTTTCAAAATTTAATTTCAAATCTTTTTCAATCAACTAACTAACTTTTTGTTTGTTTCTTATCTTTTTCAAAACCAACTAACTACCTATCCCTCTCTAATTTTCGAAAATTCTCCCTCTCTTTTTCAAAAATTCTTTTTTAAATTTTAATTTTAATTATATTTTGTCTTTGATTTTCGAAAATTACTAACTTCTTTTTCAAAAATTATTTTCGAAATCTTCTTTCTCTTTTCTTCTTCTATTTAATTATTTAATTACTAACACTTCTCTTCACCTCTTCTCTTCCAAAAATCCGAATCCATCCTTCTTCTTTCTTTATGCCCCTTTCTTCTTCTACTAACATAAGGGAATCTCTATACTGTGACATAGAGGATTCCTCTTTCTTTTCTTGTTTTCTTCTCTTTCATATGAGCAGGAACAGGGAAAAGGGCACTCTTGTTGAAGTTGATCCAGAACCTGAAAGGACTCTGAAGAGAAAATTAAGAGAAGCTAAATTACAACAATCCAGAAATAACCTTTCAGAAATTTTCGAACAAGAGAAGGAGATGGAAGCCGAAAATAATAATAATAATAATGCAAGGAGAATGCTTGGTGACTTCACAAAGCCAACATCCAAGTTTGATGGAAGAAGCATCTCCATTCCTGCCATTGGAGCCAATAACTTTGAGCTGAAACCTCAGCTAGTTGCCTTGATGCAACAAAACTGCAAGTTTTATGGACTTCCATCTGAAGATCCTTATAAGTTTTTAACTGAGTTCTTGCAGATCTGTGAGACTGTAAAGACGAATGGAGTTGATCCTGAAGTCTACAGACTCATGCTTTTCCCTTTTGCTGTAAGAGACAGAGCTAGAATATGGTTGGATTCACAACCTAAGGATAGCCTGGACTCCTGGGATAAGCTGGTCACTGCCTTCTTGGATAAATTCTTTCCTCCTCAAAAGCTGAGCAAGCTGAGAGTGGATGTTCAAACCTTCAAGCAAAAAGATGGTGAATCCCTCTATGAAGCTTGGGAAAGATATAAGCAGTTGACAAAAAGATGTCCATCTGACATGTTTTCAGAGTGGACCCTATTAGATATATTCTATTATGGTCTATCTGAATTTTCGAAAATGTCATTGGACCATTCTGCAGGTGGATCTATTCACCTGAAGAAAACGCCTGAAGAGGCTCAAGAACTCATTGACATGGTTGCAAACAACCAGTTCATGTATACCTCTGAGAGGAATTCCGTGAACAATGGGATACCTCAGAAGAAAGGAGTTCTTGAAATTGATCCTCTGAATGCCATATTGGCTCAGAACAAAATGTTGACTCAACAGGTCAACATAATCTCTCAAAATCTGAATGGATTGCAACATGCATCAAACAGTACTAGAGAGGTAGCTTCTGAAGAAGCTTATGATCCTGAGAACCCTGCCATGGTAGAGGTTAATTACATGGGTGAACCTTATGGAAACACCTATAACCCATCATGGAGAAATCATCCAAATTTCTCCTGGAAGGATCAACAAAAGCCTCAACAAGGCTTTAACAATGGTGGACGCAATAGGCTGGGCAATAGCAAGCCATATCCATCATCTTCTCAGCAACAGACAGAGAATTCTGAACAAAATACTTCTAATTTAGCCAATATAGTCTCTGATCTGTCAAAGGCCACGTTCAGTTTCATGAATGAAACAAGATCCTCCATTAGAAATTTGGAGGCACAAGTGGGCCAGCTGAGTAAGAAAGTCATTGAAACTCCTCCCAGTATTCTCCCAAGCAATACAGAAGAGAATCCAAAAGGAGAGTGCAAGGCCATTGATTTGATCAAAGTGGCCGAATGCACTAGGGAGGAGGAGGACGAAAATCCTAGTGAGGAAGACCTCCTGGGACGTCCTTCAAGCAAGAAGGAGTTTCCTATTAAGGATCCAAAGGAATCAGAGGCTCATCTAGAGACCATAGAGATTCCATTAAATCTCCTTCTACCATTCATGAGCTCTGAAGACTATTCTGCTTTTGAAGAGGATGAAGATGTGACTGGAGAGCAAGTTGCTCAATATTTAGGAGCTATCATGAAGCTGAATGCCAAGCTGTTTGGTAATGAGACTTGGGAAAGTGAACCTCCCTTGCTCATTAGTGAACTAGATAATTGGATTCAGAAAACTCTACCTCAAAAGAAACAAGATCCTGGCAAGTTCCTAATACCTTGTACCATAGGCACCATGAGCTTTGAAAAAGCTCTATGTGATCTGGGGTCAGGGATAAATCTTATGCCACTCTCTGTAATGGAGAAGCTGGGGATCATTGAGGTACAACCTGCCTTGTTCTCATTACAATTGGCAGATAAGTCAATAAGACAAGCTTATGGAATAGTAGAGGACGTGCTAGTAAAGGTTGAAGGCCTTTACATCCCTGCTGATTTCATAATCCTAGACACTAGGAAGGAAGATGATGAATGCATCATCCTAGGAAGACCTTTCCTAGCCACAGCAGAAGCTGTGATAGATGTCAATAGAGGTGAGTTAGTCCTTCAATTGAATGGGGACTACCTTGTGTTTAAGGCACATGGCCATCCCTCTGTGACAAAAGAGAGTAAGCATGAAGAGCTTCTCTCAGTTCAAGGTCAAGAAGAGCCCACACAGTCAAACTCTAAGTTTGGTGTTGTGAAGCCACAACCAAACTCTAAGTTTGGCGTTCAGACCCCATATCCAAACTCTAAGTTTGGTGTTGGGACCACACTAACATTGACCTGATCACCTTGTGGCTCCATGAGAGCCACTGTCAAGCTATTGACATTAAAGAAGCGCTTGTTGGGAGGCAACCCAATTTTATTTATCTAATTTTATTTTATTTTGTTTCTTTATTATTTTTATGTTTAATTAGGTACATGATCATGAGGAGTCACGAAAAAAATAAAAAAAAAATTAAAAACAGAGTCAAAAACAGAAGAAAAAAATTGTTCACCCTGGAGGCAGCACAGACTGGCGTTCAACGCCAGTAAGATGCATCTGGCTGGCGTTCAACGCCAGAACAGAGCACCATTCTGGCGCTGAACGCCAGAAATAAGCAACAACCTGGCGTTAAACGCCAGGAATGTGCACAGAGAGGACAAACTGGCGCTGAACGCCAGCAACAAGCATGAAACTGGCGTTCAACGCCAGAAACATGCATTACATGGGCGTTAAACGCCCAGAACATGCACCAATGGGCGTTTGAACGCCAGAATGGTGCACGACGGCAATTTACATGCCTATATGGTGAAGGAATGGTATTTCTTTTCACCTCAGGATCTGTGGACCCCACAGGATCCCCCTCAGGATCTGTGGACCCCACAGGATCCCCACCTACCATATTCCCACCTTACCTTCTAATCCTATTTTTGTGATTTGAATTCCCCATATCACAATTTCCAATCTTCTTCATCAATCACCTCAATTCCTCTTCCCAATTACCCCATTCACCATTCACATCAACCTCCTCTTCCCCATAAACCCCACCTACCTCCATAAAATTCAAATTAACTTTCCCACCCATTCCCACCCAAATTGGCCGAACCTTTACCCTCCCCTCTCCCTATAAATACCCTTCCACTCTTCTTCATTTTCTCACATCACAAACCCACATTCTCCCACATAGCCGAACCAATTCTTCCCCCTCTCTTCCCTATTCTCTTCTTCTTCTTCTACTTTTCTTTTCTTTCTTGCTCGAGGGCGAGCAAAATTTTAAGTTTGGTGTGGTAAAAGCATAAGCTTTTTGTTTTTCCATTACCATCAATGGCACCTAAGGTCGGAGTATCCTCTAGAAAAGGGAAAGGGAAGACAAAAGCTTCCACCTCCGAGTCATGGGAGAAGGAGAGATTCATCTCCAAGAGCCATCAAGACCACTTCTATGATGTTGTGGCAAAGAAGAAGGTGATCCCCGAGGTCCCTTTCAAGCTCAAAAAGAATGAGTATCCGGAAATCCGACATGAAATTCAAAGAAGAGGGTGGGAAGTCATAACCAACCCCATGCAACAAGTCAGAATATTGATGGTTCAAGAGTTCTATGCCAATGCATGGATCACTAGGAACCATGATCAAAGTATGAACCCGAATCCAAAGAACTATATCACAATGGTTCGGGGGAAATACTTAGATTTTAGTCCAGAAAATGTGAGGTTGGCGTTTCACTTGCCCATGATGCAAGAAGATGAACGCCCCTACACTAGAAGGGTCAACTTTAATCAAAGGTTGGACCAAGTCCTTATGGACATATGTGTGGAAGGAGCTCAGTGGAGAATAGACTCCAAAGGCAAGCCAGTTCAACTAAGAAGACTGGATCTCAAGCCTGTGGCTAGAGGATGGTTGGAGTTCATCCAAAGATCCATCATTCCTACTAGCAACCGATCTGAAGTTATTGTGGATCGGGCCATCATGATCCATAGCATCATGATTGGAGAGGAAGTGGAAGTTCATGAGGTCATCTCCAATGAACTCTATAAAATAGCTGACAAGTCCTCACCCATGGCACGGCTAGCCTTCCCTCACCTTATTTGCCATCTATGTTACTCAGCTGGAGTTATCATAGATGGAGATGTCTCCATTGAAGAAGACAAGCCCATCACCAAGAAAAGGATGGAGCAAACAAGAGAAGTTCCTCACGGCCCTCAAGAAGTGCATGAGGAAGCTCATCATCAACAAATTCCTGAGATGCCTCAAGGAATGCACTTTCCTCCCAACAACTATTGGGAGCAACTCAATACCTCCTTAGAAGATTTGAGCCATAATGTTGAACAATTAAGGGTGGAACATCATGAGCACTCCATCATTCTCCAAGAAATAAGAGAAGATCAAAGAGCAATGAGGGAAGAGCAACAAAGGCAAGGAAGGGACATAGAAGAGCTTAAGGACATTGTTGGGCCTTCAAGAAGAAGACGCCACTAAAAGGTGGATTCATTCCTTGTTCTTTATTTCTTTCTGTTTTCGGTTTTCAGTATTGTGTTTACCTAGGTTTTTGTGTCTCTACTTCATGATCATTAGTGTGTAACCATGCCTTAAAGCTATGAATAAAATCCATTAATCCTTCACCTCTCTTAAATGAAAAATGTTTTAATTCAAAAGAACAAGAAGTACATAAATTTCGAATTTATCACTGAACTTAATTTAATTATATTGATGTGGTGGCAATACTTTTTGTTTTCTGAATGAATGCTTGAACAGTGCATATTTTTGATCTTGTTGTTTATGAGTGTTAAATTTGTTGGCTCTTGAAAGAATGATGAACAAAGAGAAATGTTATTGATGATCTGAAAAATCATGAAATTGATTCTTGAAGCAAGAAAAAGCAGTGAAAAAAAAATAGAAAGAAAAAGAAGGAGCAGTAGAAAAAGCCAATAGCCCTTAAAACCAAAAGGCAAGGGTAAAAAGGATCCAAGACTTTGAGCATCAATGGATAGGAGGGCCCAAGGAAATAAAATCCAGGCCTAAGCGGCTAAATCAAGCTGTCCCTAACCATGTGCTTGTGTCATGAAGGTCCAAGTGAAAAGCTTGAGACTAAGTGGTTAAAGTCGTGATCCAAGGCAAAAGAGTGTGCTTAAGAGCTCTGGACACCACTAACTGGGGACTCTAGCAAAGCTGAGTCACAATCTGAAAAGGTTCACCCAGTTATGTGTCTGTGGCATTTGTGTATCCGGTGGTAATACTGGAAAACAAAATGCTTAGGGCCAAGGCCAAGACTCATAAGTAGCTGTGTTCAAGAATCAACATGCTTAACTAGAAAAGTCAATAACACTATCCAAAATTCTGAGTTCCCAGAGACGCCAATCACTCTGAACTTCAAAGGAAAAAGTGAGATGCCAAAACTATTCAGAAGCAAAAAGCTACAAGTCCCGCTCATCTAATTAAATTAATATTCATTGATATTCTGGAATTTATAGTATATTCTCTTCTTTTATCCTATTTGATTTTCAGTTGCTTGGGGACAAGCAACAATTTAAGTTTGGTGTTGTGATGAGCGGATAATTTATACGCTTTTTGGCATTGTTTTTATATAGTTTTTAGT
The DNA here is from genome assembly GCF_003086295.3 of Arachis hypogaea. Taxonomy (NCBI): domain Eukaryota; kingdom Viridiplantae; phylum Streptophyta; class Magnoliopsida; order Fabales; family Fabaceae; genus Arachis; species Arachis hypogaea. The sequence continues at coordinate 57,144,171 of NC_092041.1, forward strand.
AAGTTTGAGCTACTTTTAGGGATGTTTTCATTAGTTTTTATGTTAAATTCACATTTCTGGACTTTACTATGAGTTTGTGTGTTTTTCTGTGATTTCAGGTAAATTCTGGCTGAAATTGAGGGACTTGAGCAAAACTCTGAAGAAGGTTGACAAAAGGACTGCTGATGCTGTTGGAATCTGACCTCCCTGCACTCGAAATGGATTTTCTGGAGCTACAGAACTCCAATTGGCGCGCTCTCAATGGCGTTGGAAAGTAGACATCCAGGGCTTTCCAGAAATATACAATAGTCCATACTTTATTCGAAGATTGATGACGTAACTTGGCGTTGAACGCCAAGTTCATGCTGCTGTCTGGAGTTAAACGCCAGAAAAACGTCATGATCCGGAGTTGAACGCCCAAAACACGTCATAACTCGGAGTTCAACTCCAAGAGAAGCCTCAGCTCATGGATAGATCAAGCTCAGCCCAAACATACACCAAGTGGGCCCCGGAAGTGAATTTATGTATCAATTACTTACTCATGTAAACCCTAGGAGCTAGTTTATTATAAATAGAACTTTTTACTATCATATTATCATCCTGGATTGTATTTTGAATCCTGTGATCACGTTTTGGGGGCTGGCCATTCGGCCATGCCTGAACCTCTTTTACTTATGTATTTTCAACGGTGGAGTTTCTGCACACCATAGATTAAGGGTGTGGAGCTCTGCTGTACCTCAAGTATTAATGCAATTCTATTTTCTTTTATTCAATTCTCTCTTGTTCTTATTCCAAGATATTCATTCGCACCCAAGAACATGATGAATGTGATGATAAGTAACCCTCATTATCATTCTCACTTATGAACGCACGTGATTGACAACCACTTCCGTTCTACATGCAACCGAGCTTGAATGTGTATCTCTTAGATTCCCCAACAGAATCTTTGTGGTATAAGCTAGATAGATGGCGGCATTTATGAGGATCCGGAAAGTCTCACCTTGTCTGTGGTATTCCGAGTAGGATCCTGGGAATCCGGAAAGTCTCACCTTGTCTGTGGTATTCCGAGTAGGATTCCGGTAATGAATGACTGTGACGTGCTTCAAACTTGCAAGTGCTGGGCGTTAGTGACAGACGCAAAAGAATCAAGGAATTCTATTCCAGTAGGTGCAGGAACCAACCAGTGATTAGCCGTGCTGTGACAGAGTGCGTGAGCGTAGTTTTCACTGCGAGGATGGGATGTAGCCATCAACCATGGGTGATGCCTCCAGACGATTAGCCGTGCGAGTGACAGCCGCATAGGATCATTTTCCCGAGAGGATTGAAAGTAGCCACCGCTGATGGTGAACCCCTATACACAGCTTACCATGGAAAGGAGTAAGAAGGATTGGGTTGAAGCAGTAGGAGAGCAGGCGTCCTTGAGCATACAGTATCTCCATTCGCTTATCTGAAATTCCCACCAATGAATCTGCATAAGTATTCTATCCCTTTTATTATTTATTTTCTTATTTCTATTTTCAAAAACCCATAAACCATTTAATCTGCCTAACTGAGATTTACAAGGTGACCATAGCTTGCTTCGTACCAACAATCTCTGTGGGATCGACCCTTACTCGCGTAAGGTTTATTACTTGGACGACCCAGTACACTTGCTGGTTAGTTGAACGGAGTTGTGACCACTCGTGCCAATTTCAAATTCCATATAAAATAAAGAATACAATATTGTGAGTATCATACAAGTAAAAAGAGCATGGATCACAATTTCGTTCACCATGAATCGAGCTTCTATGCTAACCAGACCACACACAGACCAGTAATTTCGGATTATCCTATAATACACTCTGCAGAGATTTGCGAGCAGAAGGATGAATCGTAAGAAATAGTAGTAAAATATGGTATCTAGATGATTTCTAAATTAGTGTGAGACATCGATAATTTTGCTAATTTGTGATAAAAAATTTTACTTTGGCACAACATCTTAAGGAGACCACCTACAAAGTGATGTTGTTAACTGTTATAGTGTTATAGACTCGTTTTCCTTCCAGCATTCGATAAGGATGATATTATTTTTAACAGTCACATTCCTTATGCTATGATCGTGTACCATAAGAATTTAATGCATGTATAGATTATAACAAAAGCTTTTTTATTATGAAAGAAATGACTGTGGAGTTTGGGTGACAACCTGGATGAGGGAGTGCCAATGGAAAGGAAACTACAATATAAAGGTAATCACAAAAATATTTCTAATGGTTTGGTATATTCTCTTAAAATCTTACTCAAGTGTTATATGCTAACATCCGAATTTTTGGCACTTAGGTAAATGATAGCACAAGATTGTGGCTGGCTATTGATCTGGTAATGAATCTCTTCAATCTGAAATCCCAAGAAGTTGTTAAGGCAGCAAAGACATACTATAATGAAATATGTAAGAAGGAAGAGCGACTGGTTAACGGGAAATGAAATATGTTCTGAGTTATTCCTACCTAAGCCCTACAAATAATTGTGTTAAGTTTTTTTTTTGGTCGATGTGTTAAGCTCATTTAGACATTTAATACTTTTTTGTTTTTTGATGGGACTTCTAATAGTTGGTGCGTGCAACAAGTTATTTGGATTATGTTTTTTGCAGTTCTTTACGTTTTTGTTTACTTGGAGTTGGGTCTGGTCCAGAAATAAGGCAACCAACCCAGCCCAAAGCAACATAAGGATTTACGTCCCCACCCCAACCCAACTAGGTAGAAAGTCCTTTACGTTACTTTTTCTGTTTGGATGTTGAGATATTGTTATGCGCTTATTGATTGAGGAAAAAATTACGGGTCAAATTAACATCAAACTTGTAGGCCCAAATCTCATTAAAAAAACCCAAAAAATTTTTTTTAAGCTGAGATGATGATAGTTATCTTTAATTAATTAATTGCAATTCTTATGCGTTTATAAAATGGAACCCCACGTTTTGTTTTGTTACTGATAAAATCGTTTAAATTATTTCCCATATTTTCTAAAGCAATTAACTAAATATTCGAATAAGTTAGCTAATGACAAACACAAGAATATGCACTTATTATAATTATATAATTAATGTTTATTTAACTTTAATCAAACTTTCTTTATGTTTATCTTTAATTCAGTTAGTGATACGCATACCAACGTAGGGTTATTTAAATTCATTTACCTTTTCCAAACAAATTTTAATTATGGGAGACTTTCTATTCTATGTATTTATTATTCAGTTTACATTTTCGAAAATGTTTGATTATTAAAGGGGTTTCAATACTAATGGATAGATAGATATCCATTAAACCTCCTATGCAAGCAGTGCGACATTTGGCTAAACCCTCTTTAAAAGTTAAACATTACTTCTTCCCAACATCGCTTCATACCAACAATTTAGTTGTTCATCTTCTCTCACCGCGCCCATCAAGTTCACTAACTACTCAATACTTTTAGCAAACAAGAATGGAGCCAGGATTTCGGTAAGCATTCTGAATGTAATCTGCTTTTTGATCAACTATTTTTCCAAACACATTAGTATGTATTTGCATGGTTTCTTGTTTTTAACATTGATGTTTTTCAATTTTTGGTTGTGTCTTTACATGGTTTGTTCGTTTTAACGTTGATGAATTTTTGTATCCTGTTGGCTAGTTACGTGAATGCATTTAGGAATGTAAGGAGATGCCTTGACCAGACTTTCCTGTTTAACATATTTGAAACAGATGTAAGTTTATATCCTACGCCACAGAATTTTCTTCTTTTTCTTTTATGTATCTAATGTTTTCCACATATATGTAACATTTAATTTTGTTTTTGTTAATGTAGGAAGATGTACGGTTTCCACAGCACATTGTATGACACTTCTCCTTCTTCACGACTAGTGATCTCTACCTCATAGACAGACAGGACAACTGTCTTCATATCCACCCAAAGAGCGATGGTGATAAGTATTTAATCAAAGCATCGGACATAGGGAGGATAAGATCTCTCTATCGACCAACTCCGCTGCTTATTATGGAACTGAGTTATGTTGGTTGGGGTATCTTCTACATGCTTGCATGGGACAGTACTCATACGGAAGAAAAGCCCAGCGCGGTTGAAGAGATATATGCCTCCAACGTGTTGCCTGACCAAATAAAACATTGGCTAGCGGACCGATGCAAGGCTCACTTCAATAAGGACGCACAGCTGGCTGCCTTCGAGACCGAACGGTTATTACGCATGTAGCGTGGGAGCCAACATGGTCGACCACCGCGTTCTCAGAAGTCAGGGTAACAATAATTCCTGTACTTAGTGAATTAAATTTACAGTCTTTTATTTTTCATTCATGAAGGATAATTTTGCCAAAATTATTACAGGATAAACCTCCATCAGCAGGGGGGAGGGGTAGTGGCAGTAGCAGGTCCTAGTAGGAAAAACCGAAGAAGTTCATCGTCTGACTCTTCGGATTCATCTGTGAACCAGAGAATACCACCATCATAGGAAAGAATAGCACTAACTTTTGTATTTTTTTATCGGAGTGCATTTATGTTTTGTAATATCTTTACGGTGGCCATGTTATGTGTACATATTTTGTTTTGGTTGGACATGTTAGTATTCTGTTTTATAAATTTTTTTAACTTAATGTAAATTATGTTTTCTTTTGTGGTTTTGTCATTGTATATATGGGTTATATATTTCGCATTCTACATGTATTCGGTTATATTAACTGTCAGACAAGGTACTCATCAGAAGAATTTTAAACTTCCATTAATTATTTCTTTAAAAATTAAACCAGAAAAGACTTTACATTTGCAAGATTTGATTATGGCATTTGTATCCACATGGGTAAAAACATGGAAGTGTTAACATTATATTTAAGAACTGGAGTGCATTTTGTACATAATTTATGCAGAAACTGCAAAAATGATTAAATCTGGTGTGACATTATTAATTTGTGACTGACATGGTGTTCTTTAGGATGAGGGGTTCTAATGCTGTGATAAGGGAAAAAATATTGGAAATCAAGTTGATACGTAAACGATGACTCACTAATTAACCTAGATAATGTAAATACACATAGAGACTCAATTAGCAAGAAAAGGTCAAAACACTTTCTGCACACATGGATTTGGTTCCCACGTATTTCAACTATAGAACAAAAAATTGGGGTGAGGCTGCTTCTAATTTCAAATTAGATAAACAAAGAATCAGAAAAAAGTAGAATGTTGGAACTCGCAGATAATTTATTAGCAAGTATAGCCAAGGCTTTGATAGAGGAGCCAATTTTAATGGTATACAACACCTACTTCAAACTGGTTACAATAATACCGGTAAACACAATATTCCTCCATTTCAAATTCTCATTGGACGAAATATATCACACAATTAATAAGTTAGAGAAATTGAAGTTCATTACTTATAAGCGAACCAAAGACTTCAACCAAACAAAAACTACACGAAACATAAACGTTCTGAAAACCTAGACTACTAAACGTGTGTCCAGAAAAATGACTAAATTTCAACAAAATTATCTTCCGTTGCCAGTGATTCCGGATGAACTGTTGCACGAAATCTTCTTGCGAAGTAGTGCCAAAGTTGTAGGGAGATGTATATGCTTGAATAAATTTTGGCTCCAACGCCTAAGCCAACCAGAAACATGCATACAACACATGCAAAGGCAGAAGGTGTTAGATCAACATCTCTTGTTTCATGTTGGATACTCACTACTATTGACGGGTTCAGATTCACTATTTGTAGTGGATGCTGCTTCCGGAGAAGAAATTCCTGTTCAGCAACCTTTCGGAGTTGGCATCGAAGGGTGGTTTCGTATTGTGGGAATGTCAAACGGGATCATATGTTTCAAGTTCTCCCGTGGACAAGATGACACAAGACTCCTGGTATGGAATCCAACAACACAACGATCTAGAGAAATTTCGGACCCCCACAAGGATCACGGTAGATCATATTTCCCAGTATATGGTTTCGGTCATGTCCCAGGCACAGATGCTTTCAACATCATTCATATGTGCAAACGGGACATAGTTGATGCCTATATTTTTTTCTCTAGATATTGTTCAAGGCGTTCTACATGGTTTCACTGTGTTAATTGTCTTCCTGGTATAGAAAAAATTGACCCTAACTCTGTTTTTCATAATGGTCATGCATATTGGATTACTAGTACAGGAGATAGTTATGCTACACCCAAGTCTGTTTTATGTTATAGTGTCAAAGATGAATCCTTTAGCGAGGTGTCTATTCCAGTGGGTGCAACATATACGGTTCACAATTTACTAACCCACAAGGAGAAAGTTGCACTCCTCGCTCATACACACAATGAATTTGGTTATGTCGCATCAATTTGGCACTTGAATGAAGACGCCAGTGGAAACAAAACATTACAGCAATACTACAGGTTTGCGAGTCGAAGCATCAGGGAAAATCCAATACTATTTGTGGAAGATAACCTAATTTTGTTAGTGAACAATTCACAGGAAAGAGAGTTACTCGTCAATTACAGGTACAGAGAGCTTGTGTTGACAGAATATGACAATCAACATGACACTAGAAATCTATTGGTGAGGAGAGCATGGCGAGACCCAGGAATGCCACACCCGATCACAGTTAGGTCTACATTGAAGTATTTTGAAGGGATATTTCCGGTGTAGAAAAATTGACATTGTAAATCTACTCCAACTTAATGTACTTTGGAACTTTGTTGAACGTCTTTGTTTAGTATTCTGGTTGCTGTTATTTATGATTTTACCTTTTGGTTTATGAAATCCACTTTTAACTGGTATAACATTGCTTAATTCTAAGTTGTTATTTCAGTTTATCTTTAAAATGTTTTACATTGGTTTGAAAGGCCCGAAATTAAGACAAATGCTTCTATAACAACTTCACTCTTGCAAAGTCGATGTGTCCTGTTGTGTTCGTCATGTATAAGAGATTTATAATAGTGTTATTCTATTTGTAACTATGGTAGTATATAGATTACGTGACACATATCAGTTAACCAACAAACATTTTACGCGGATATTCAACCAAAAACTGCTATTCATACTAAAAACTACTACTCAAACAAATAATGAGCAGGGTAGGTGTAGACAGAGACATCAATGGAATAAATACTTACCTGGATAATCTTGGTTTCCCTTAAAATTTCAGAAAAAGTTGGGCTTCACCGGTTTAAAGCCACATGATGCATTACTCCTCAGCTGAATTATCTACTAATTGTTTTTGTTGCGGTCCGAACTGGCATCTAGCCCACTATACTTTAACAGAGAGTAGAACTACCAAAAAATAAATGTTTTTTTCCCAGGTTAGTTCACCAAGCCCAATCCCAACTACATCATAAAGAATAAACATTCACTTAATTAAAATAACTAACACTGGGGGAAAATGATAACATATAAACGGGCATTATGATGAAACTACTTGAAATAGGTTAGAAGAGAAACTTACATCATGGCCACACGATTCAGGACCACAATTGTAGACACCACTAATGTCTTGGATGATGGCACAACCAAACCCAGTACATGGTAACACCTGCAATAAGCCATACACTCATTCAGCAATAATGGCAAGCAACGGTTATAGAAAAAGACAAATGTTTCATTTTGAGCATTAAACATCATCTGCAAGTGGATAAAGATGATGATCTACTACATCAATACCTCATGAGCGGAAGCCTTTGAAATCGATGATGGTAACAGACAGGCTAGCTTATTTAAAGCATCATAGCTGGTCCCATTTGCTTTACCACAGTCTATGACATACACAACACCATCTACGGCGATCCTACTCTCGGCAAATTTGTTGCTATGACAATATTTCTACAACGCGAAAATAAGAATCATCAAAATTACAAAAGCTAATAGATAATAATAAATGGCATTCCAATTTTTGCTGAACAAATGACGTATATTAGAACCAAGCAGTGGCCATTCATCATGGTGTGATAAATTAGCAGTGTTAACATTTATTTAGGTTCAAGGGATTAGGAATTTGAAAACCTATGCAGGAAAATTTCTGAAAGGAAAGCAACTAAACTTGACTAACAAGTTTCAATTCACCCATTACCCCAACCGTTACATAACATTCTAGTTTAGTTTCAGCTTCTTCATTCTATCATATGTCCATATTTATGCTGCACACTAGTATATTAGAAGAAAAACAGATCGTGTCAATTATCTATTGTGGAGGCCGCATGATTTGTCATTCATCACCAAATCATCATTCTATATTGTCATGCCATTCTCGTTGCTACTCTTACAGAAATGCCGAAAATTGAGTTATAACATGACTGCAATATTCAGCATTCATGTCACTAAAAAAAAGGTTATTTCTTTCTGGTATTCGGACTGACTTACTACAACATATTAGCCTTCATATACTATTGAAATTAGTAGGGCACTTTGATAACTAACTCACAAAAATATATAACATAAAATGTATACGTATGTATAGGTAAAACAAGAACACGTAACTAGAAACATAATCAACTTCCAACCATGTTGCCCATATAAAAAAAAAGTTATCGACAATTTTTCCTTTAAAAGCTTCAAGCAATTGAGTGTCTACATTCTAGTAGAGAAATTCAGATAGAAGGCAATTATTATTAACTTTATGAACCTAATAGAGGTGCTTCAGGTTCTCGTTTTCATCTAATCATTATGCTATGTTGATGAAGACTCCATATCTCTTGCAGCTGCCTCTCTATTCTTCTTCCTCAACTCTGCTTCTCTACTTTTCTTGTTCAGCAGCTTCTCTAGGTTTACTATTCTTTCCTCTATATGTGCTATCAGGTTATCCATTCCCAGATGTTCTTCAACATGATTCTGCTTGCCATCACCCGATCCCCTAGTACCCTCCCCCGCTCTGACCCTTACAATGTGGTCATCAACCCAGAGATTGAATTTGCAGTGTGCTTCTGTCACCTAAATCAAATAGAACACAATGAATGTATGGTGGTACAAAACACTCCAATTCAATTTAATCCACATATGTGAATGTAATTAATCCCTAAAGGCTAAAAATTAGAAGTCCTTTCAAATTTTAAAGCCATTTTTTATATCAGATCAGGTTCCATGTGAATTCATATCAAAATCAACATTTTTAATCTAGGAACATCTATTTTCAATAAATCTACTATTTCCCAGTTCTCGATCATTCTTCAAAATTAACCAGCATCAATATCAAATCATATGCAATAGCAACCCATTATAACAGCATATCGCTTACAAAATCAAATCATTTTCATAACCAATAGGCATGCCATTCCATACAATTCAAAATCACATCCACAACAACTTTAGCTAGAAAAAATAACCAAAATCTATATTCTAAACCACCATTCTAAAAATTCAAAATCAACCAAAATTTAGCATAAACTTAGTGATCATACATGAAGATTTGGGTCCTTACCTTTAACAATGGGCATCCAAAAAATAGCCTATTCGGGTTGGTGTCTGTCTTTGACATGTAACAGATGGCATATTTTTTGCAGAAGCATTTTGGGGTCATACCATCTTTTACATTCCCAGGTTGAAGCGAAATTGAACTTGCATATCCAGCTATCAGTTCCTATTCTCCGCCTACTTCGCCTCTGTCTCGTCTCGTGTTTGAGGAGCACGCATCACTGGCCATCAATCTGATTAACATTAAACACCACCATGAACAACTATTATCAACTATTGTATTCAAATTGAAACAATCTGCTTCGATTAATGGTGATTAAAGAAAGTGAAAATCAGAACAAATCACGCAAAATTGGTTGTCAAAATCGACAACAAAACACAAACGAATTACCTAGAAGAAGAAGCAGCAGGCCTTACAATGGTTTTTCGAAGGAGTTTTGCACTTCGGTCGTAGGAACCGTTACCGGAATGGGGGATGACTTACCTTCTTCGACGGTTTCGGAAATACTGCACTCTGCCTGTGAATCACAGAATAGGACACTCGCGTAACCCTAGACGAAGAAGCAGTAGGCAGAGTCTTCAACGGGGTTCGGACAAATCTGTCAATAAAGATGACTCACCGAATAAATCCGAGGAATTAGGTAGAAGAAGAGGCTGTGGACATTAAAGCGGTATTTGGGGGAAGGTTTTGCAACTGGATCGCCAGAACAATCAAACGCTTCACCTACACGAATGGTTCGAGGAGCAGCGTGATAGAAGAGGAAGCTCTGGACATTATACGGGTATTTGGGGAAGGTTTTGCGAGTGGGTCGCCGGAAAAATCAAACCCATCAACTATAGGAAGGGTAGAAGAAACAGTGAGGTAGTAGAAGAAGAAGCAGTGGACATTACAGGGGTATTTGAGGAAGGTTTTGCGAGTGGGTCGCCGGAAAAATCACACCCATCACCTACAGGAAGGGTAGAGAAGAAGGAGCAGTTGAAAGAAGGGTAGAAGAAGCAGTGAGGTTGAAGAAGAAGTAATTCCTTCGAAGTGTATTTTGAGAGGTAGAAGAAGCTGTAGACATTCAAATAGTATTTGGAAAAGATTTTGATTTCTTTAGTATTTGGGGAGGAATTTGTAAAATCAATAATTTGCACATTATACATAGTATAAATACGTTATGTGCTATAATATAAATACTATAAAATATAATATAGTGTGAACATATTTATTGAATACATTAATACAAATTTAAAAATTTTACTTGATCAATAACTGAAATGATGACACATAAACAAAAATAACTTACCCACCAAATTGTCATAGATTTGGAAGAAATCACCAACATTATTTTCTTTCTTCCCTTAATGAAGTAATAAGCCCATAGCTCTTATCTTTGAGGACACTTAAAACTTCTACAAGAAACAACTGGAAAGTTTTATTTGCCCCATGGAAAAAATCTCTTGGCCTGTGGTATGACACGTGATTGGACACGTGGACCATACACTCCCATTCAGCCATTCTGTCTTGGATGTGCTTCACCTTCTCTTCCCTTCAAATCTCATTTAAATAGAACATTCTCAGTTAGCAACTTGCTTATATGGATCAAGAATCAATATAGATAGATGTCACCACTCAAGAGCGTCTCACGCTTACGTGTCACATTGTGATGTTTCCTACACACGTGTCACTCCATTTTAAGCTGTAGTTTCTCCCATTGTTACTCACCCCTTATAGCATCCTTCTGCTTAAATCAATCCTTCATATCCCTGTTTACATCACGCAACCACTTTGCTTCTCTGGATCACATACTAACATCTATCTATCCATCTTCACCGAAACTAAAAATCACTTCTGAATTCTGTTATCTCTACTTCAATTTTCTTCTCTTTAATGGCGTCGAGGCAACAATTCAAGGAAGATAGAGCAGAGGCAGCTGCAAAGCTTGCAGCCAAGGACATAGGCGATGTAAACAGAGAAAGAGAGCGTGACGAAGGTTACACGCTCAACTCCGAAAAGGCACGTGCTGAAGCCGCTGCAAAGCTTGCTGCCAAGGATCTCGAAGATGTGAACAGAGCAAGAGACACAGCTTCGTACCACAAGCTACAGCAGCAGCAGCAAAACCCTGATGTTATAGGGTCCATGTTAAGGGCAGTGCACGACACTATCGAGCACGCAAAGGAAGCTGTGGTAGGGAAGACTCAGGAGACCGGAGAGGCGGTTAGCGACACTGCAAAATGTGTTTCTGAGAAGACAATGGAGACGAAGGACAAAGCAGGTGCCAAAGTTGGAGAGTACGCTGGCTATGCTGCTGATAAAGCGAGAGAAACAAAAGATGTAACGATGAACAAAACTGGTGAGTATGCAGATTATGCGTCTCAGAAAGCGAAAGATACTAAGGACTATACTGCTGATAAAACTATAGAAGCCAAGAACAAGACAATGGAGAAATCTGGCGCGTATAAGGATTATGCTGCGGATAAGGCAAAGGAAGCGAAAGACGCTACAATGCAGAAGGCTGGGGAGTATAAGGATTATGCTGCTGACAAGGCGAAGGAAGCGAAGGATGCTACAAAGCAAAAAGCTGGAGAGTACAAAGATTATGCTGCTGACAAGGCGACGGATGCAAAAGATTATGGTGCTGAGACGGCAAAGGAAGCAAAAGACGCTACAGTGCAGAAGGCTGGAGAGTACTCAGAGTATACTGCGGAGAAGGCAAAAGAGGGGAAGGACACGACAATTGGGAAGCTTGGGGAGCTGAAAGACTCAGCTGCCGATGCTGCTAAGAGAGCTATGGATTTCTTCACCGGCAAGAAAGAGGAAACCAAGCAGAAGGCCGCAGAGACAACGGAAGCAGCCACGCAGAAGACTAATGAGGCAAAGGTGGTGTGGTATTGGTAGTCTCGTTTTCATGTAATAATCATTTGATTTATTTATTTCGTGATTTGATATGTTATTCTTTTATATGTTTGTGCGTGGGGATACAGGTGAAGCTGCAGCTGAGTGGAATAGAGGAAGAAGCAAGGAGAAAAATGGAAGGGATGAGGATGGAGGGAGGAGGAGGACGAGGAGGCACGGGCGGAGAGAGTAAGGTGTGGATCCGAGTGGAGGAGAGTCGACCGGGGGCGGCGGCAGATGCTTTAAAGGCAGCAGATGAGGCCTTGAATGATGCGGGGCGCCGTGAGAAAATGTGATAATTAGTATAGCTGCAATATGTATGTGCTTAGTTTACTACACTACTTTAGGGGGATGCATGTATGACTCATTTTAATAATATTTTGTTGCTTTTGTTGGCTGGCTGTTTAATGGGTTTGTCTAGTACTTGGTATTTTAAGTTTCACAATGGTATTCTTTATTCAGTTTTTTATTATAATAATTTAAAAAAATTAAAATAAATACATTTGGATAAATTTAGTGTTTTTTTAAATTAAATATATAATTAAAATATAAATTAAATAAAATTAAAATTTAAAATTTAAAATTTTTATTTTAGTTTTATGATTTTTAATTATTAATAGATTATTATTTAAATATATATTTAAAAATTAAATGTAATAAAATTAAAGATTTTAATTTTAAAATTTAAAAAATAAATTTTAAGAATTTTAATTATTAACTCGCATAGAAACTTTTTAAAGAGATTATATTTTAAATAGAAAATTATATGGTACGGATCTAAATCTGTACAGATTTAAAGATGTGGCAAAATCTAAACCACACATTCTAAAGTTACATTTTTCACTCAAAACTGTAACTCTTCACAAAGAAAAGCGTCACCTAATGGAAAAAAGTAAATTAGACGATTTAAGAGAGAAATAATTATTAAGTTATCAAAATTAATAGATAAAAAATTAATGATTTTAACTGTTGTTAATTGTAATGTAATGACACCGAATTTTTAAAATCAATACAAAATGATTTTTTCTCAAAATTTTTATTTTACTATAAGTTTTATTGAAGGACTTCAAAAACATGAAAAAACTTATTTTTCACACAGAATTTCTAGAAAATGTTACCATGGAAATGATTTTTCACATCTTTATCATACCTTCAACCCACAATTAAATTCTATAGTAGATATGCTTAAAAAAATATTAGTATCCATAAAATTTCAAAGAAATAAGGAAAAAGAGAATCTAAAGAAGAAAAATTTCAAAATATAATCAACATAACAGATTTAAAAGTAAAACCACCACTAAAATTATGAACATTGAAGAAAAATTAGAAGAAGTTACAATGCTTTTTAAACAATTAAAATGGCTCAAGAAAATAATGTTATGGAACAAGGATTTCAATTAGAAGAAGAATTAGTAAATTCTGAAAATATAGAAAATGAAGAACACATTCTAGATTACTCAAGTGACGAAGAACCAGAAATTCCAATACAAGTAAAAAATGAAGCTGGAACATCTAAGGATAATCAATCTCAATTTAAATGGAAACAGGTTTTGATAATTATGCCTTTAAAAAGGTTTTATAAATAAAAATTCAAAATATACAAAAATACCATCAAAATACATCCCTAAAATTCAGGAAATGGAAGGAGATAGAATGCTCGATTTAGACTGTAAAAAGAATGAAAAAGAAATTTTTGAAAACTGGTTGAATTCCTTCTTATTAGAAGCTTTTACTAATCCAAAACTTAGTGAATTGTCTGGAAGAGACATTTGAAATTACATAGGGTTTCATACTAAAGGAACTATAAGAGATTATATGACATCAATAGAAAACCAAATAATAGAAGAATTAGAAACAAAAACATCGGCTTATGATAAGATATTATATATAATGATGATTCTATATAAAGAATTTTTTGGAAAAAATTATTATAGATCATAGACAAGAAGTCTATAATAAAAAATATCAAGAAGCAAAAAATCATTTAGTTAATATTCAGATATATGATTTATGTAATGTGGAGTCTTATATATGTGAATATAGAATACATTATTACAAATTAAAAGAAGAAGATAAAAATCATTATCTTAGTATGTATATAACAAAACTTCCATATCCTGCTAATGAATTTATAATGGGAAGATTTATAAGAGAAATAAATAGAGGAACAATTGAAAATAATTTTGGTGGAGCAACCTCTGCAATAAGAGAGGAAATAAAAGAACGTTGTATGCAAGAAGCAACTCAAAAAAGATTTGCAAATATAATTAGAATTTGCTGTCAAGATAATGAGGAGATACCTCAAAAATATGGTCTTAATAAAAATTTTCAAAGAAAAAGAAAATATCAATTTAGAAAAAAATACTATCCAAACTGGAGAAAAAGAGATATTTTAGAAAGGAAAATAACAATAAAAATAAAAGACAAAGAAATAACTATTGCCCGAATAAAAAAGAAAATTGTAAATGTTGGTATTGCCAAGAAGAAGGACACTATGCAAATGAATGCCCGAAAAAGAAGGATAAAAAGGATCTTACTAAACAAATAGAAATTGCTAAGTCTTGTTTTATGGAACCATTAGAAGAATCTGATGACAACTTAGACTATATTTTTGAATATATCTCGGAAACAGACTCAGAGACTGAGTAATAATGCTACATTTATTACTATAAAAATAACAGAAAAGTTTATAAATGCTTTCATAGATTCTGGAGCAACACAATGCGTTGCTAGTTCAAATATAAAACTTGATTGAAAAAAATTAAAGAAACCATTAAGAGTTAGAATAGCTGACAAATCAATACATAAAATTGACCAAAAAGCAGAGATGGTTAAAATTTTTATTCAAAATTATAGGTTCATTGTTCCATCAATATATATGTTAGATTCTGGAATGGATTTTATCATAGGAAATAACTTTTTAAAGTTATATCATCCATTCATTCAAGAATTAACATATATAGTTTTAAAAGCTCCATACGATTCTTCAATAAATCAAAAATCAAAACGGATAAAAATACCAACTACTACTATAGATAAGATCTTAAAATTTAAAATATTCTCTATATTAGAGACATGTTATTTAAATCTATACTTTCAGATAAATATCCCAAAAAATAATCTTGAAATAAAGATAGAAGAACTTTTGGATGAAATTTGTGCTGAAAATCCTTTAGATACTAAAAATACAAATAACGAATTAGTAAGTATTAAATTAAAAGATCCTACAAAAGAGATAAATGTTCCAAATAAAATTCCTTATTCCGTAAGAGATAGAGAAGAATTTTCATTAGAATGTAGAGATCTTTTGGAAAAAGGAATTATAAGATTAAGTAAAAGTCCTCATGCGGCTCCAGTCTTTTATGTTGAAAACAATAATGAAATTAAAAGGGGAAAACGAAGAATGGTTATTAACTATAAGAAGATGAATGAAGCAACTATTGGTGATGCTCACAAACTTCCAAGAAAAGATTCTATTTTAGAAAAAATCAAAGGAACAACTTGGTTTTCATCTCTTGATGCAAAATCAGGGTATTGGCAACTTCGTTTAGACGAAGAAACAAAGAAATTAACTGCTTTTACTTGCCCAACAAAAGAATCAACAAGTGTGTTGCTCTATGAATGGAATGTATTACCATTTGGATTAAAACAAGCCTCAGGTATTTATCAAAGATTTATGGAAGAAAATCTAAAAGAGTTAAATGAATTTGTTTTAGTGTACATTGATGATATACTAATTTTTACAAAACAGGATAAAGAAGATCATCTTCAAAAATTATTAATAGTTTTAGAAAGATGTAAAGAAAAAGGATTAGTTCTTAGCAAAAAGAAAGCAAGAATAGCAAAACAAGAAATAGAGTTTCTTGGGTTAATTCTATCCACTCAAGGAAAGCTAAAACTGCAGCCAAATGTCCTAGAAAAGGTAAATTTATTTCCTAATAAAATAGAAGATAGAAAACAATTACAAAGATTTTTAGGGTGTATAAATTATATTTCTGATCAAAGATTTTTAAAGAACATAACAGAATACACTAAAAGCTTATTTCCAAAAATAAGTACTAAAAAAGAATGGAAATGGGATGAAAAAGACAGTATGCAAATTCAAAGGATTAAAGAATTATGTGAAAAACTTCCAGAACTTTATATTCCAGAAGAAAATGACTACTTAATAGTAGAAACAGATGCTTCAGACATAACTTGGTCAGGATGTCTAAAAGCTAAGAAAACTATAAAAAGTTTGGAACAAGAAAAAGAATCATTAGATTCTAAATATTCCTCAAAGGAATTACTTTGCAGGTATATTTCAGGGACTTTTACTCCAACAGAACAAAGATATACCACTCATGAAAAGGAAACTCTAGCAGCCATTAAATCTCTTAAGAAATGGAAAATTGATTTACTACCCAGAGAATTTACATTAAGGACAGATTCAAGTTACCTAACAGGTTTCATACGATACAATTTAAAAGTTGATTATAATCATGGACGATTGGTAAGATGGCAATTATTTTTGTTACAATATCCAATAAAAATTGAATATATTAAGGGTGACAAAAATGTTATTGCAGATACATTAACAAGAGAATGGAGTTCGTCTACAACGCATTAGATCAAGAAATTTAGAAATACGAACAAGAACTCGAAAAATGCAAGCATTGTCAGCAAATAAGGACACAGATCCAATCCCTCAAGAAGGCCATCGAAGCAATGAAATCAACACAACAGCCAAAAACATCAAAGTTCAGCCAGCTAAGCGTGGTGGACAAATCAGGTGAAGAAAAAATTCCAGAAAATAAAACAATTGCTGAAATTATCAAAAAATCTACCCAAGATAAAAAATATTATGTAATTTATAATGGCCCCATGAAAGGAGTATATGATGCCTGGGAAAAAGCAGCACCATTTACACATCAATCAAGGATAATTCATAAAGGAGGGTTTTTAACACTGGAAGAAGCAAAGGAATCTTTCAGGGAATATGAAGCTCTTCATCCAGAGCAAACCCTAAAAAGAGCAGATAAAGCTCTAATTCAAACCCAGAGAACAGGAATAATAAGAAACATTCCTACAAGGGCTGAAATCAAGGAAAAGAAAAGGGTCTGTAGATCAAATCTCAGAGAAACCCTTAACATAGTCCTAAATTGGACTGAAGAAAAAAGGGCAATCTTGAGATATTATCCTATTGCCAAAGAACAGTTAACAAAGCTGGTTATATTTTCAGAAGCTTCCCCATCTGACACCTATCAGTTTTTCCAGTATGGATTAATTGATACAATTTTAATTTTTAATGATTTAAAAATTATTAGTGAGTTTCCTGCAGGATTCGTTGATGCAGTAAAGAGATTTAAAAATATGATTGACAACGTAAATCCAAGGGATATATCCCTAAAATTTACGAACAGTCAACCTATTTTTAATGAAGAAGAAGAATGCTTGGTTCCAGCACACCAAGTAATATTCATGTCCGTCTTCCCAGGAAATTTTCAACCAATTGATCAAGTTCAAGATTTAACAATCTACAGTCATAAAGGAAGACTAGCCAGCACACTAGCAAGGGTCTTCGAAAGAACTCAAAAAATAACAAGGGAATCTCACACAAGAATCAATTATAAAAGCAGAAATACTTTGCTTGTGTCCAGTAAAAGGAATGAAATTGAAGAAAAAGAGATGAGACTCTTAGTGGAATTTGAATCAGCATTCTACAACTTATCTGGACTCTTAAAAAAGTTCCCTGAAGGGATAAAGAGGAATCTCTGCTATTTGATAAAAGACAGAGAAGACCACAAGTGCCAGCTATGTGTATCAGAGTTATCTAAAGAAAGCAATAATGAAACAGAATCAGCCCACATGAAAAAGGAAGAAGACAACGCATCTGAAGGTCACATGATGAAAGAGGAGGACAACACATCTGAAGCATCTCTCAACATTATTGCATTGTGACATAAGCGCTTAGGTCATAGAGCACCAACAATGTAGCTGGTGCAAGATAATAAACAATGACGTAAGCAATGACGTCATAAGAAGGGTAAGAATGGGAATTGTCCATCAGACCCAACCATTATAAATAGGTTGCTTAGGCAATTGAAGAGGGCATCAAACGATAGAAAGCAGAAGGCTAAGAGTACTCATATGCTAGGAGAGCAAGGAGGAAGCGGCCGAGGCGATTCTATAGTTTGAAGAAGAATTCCCTTAGGAAAAACCAATTCTAAACTCCCCTCTGGAGTTAGTATCTACAATCTCCCCTCTGGAGATAAAAACATCTTATGTAAAATATTCTAAATAAAGGAAGTTTTTCTCCAGAAAGGTACGCCTTTATCTTAATCTCATAGTTATGAATTATTTAGAAAGTTTAGAATTAACGGAAGAATCTGATTATTATAGATTATCTGCCTTATTAGATAATGAAAAACAGGCTGTTCTAAAAACAGAATTAAATCTCAAATCAAATGAAAATTTTAATAAACAAAACCTTTTAAAAGAAGTTTTTAATAGAAAAAATATAATATTCTATGGAAAAATTCAACTTGAATCCCCTATAAAGATAAAATCTGCTAATGGAGAACTTGAAATAGTTTTGATAAATGATGAAGAATTGAGTAAACAGATTGAGAAAATTAAGGATCAACAAAAAAGATCTAAAATTGGATGGATTCATATTAGTACTATACAAGTCTTAATCAAATCTACATATATGAAAGGAATTAATTCACCAATAAGCTTAGCAATCTGTGACAAAAGAATTACTGATGACCCAATAGATCAAATAATTGGAATTGTTCATGGAAACTTGGCAAACGTAAATGTTAAATTCAATGCCCATCTTGGATATGCTATACCTTTATCAACTGAAAATCTTGGAAGATCTATAAGTTTGGCTTATAAATTTCACAGAAAGAATCTAATGGAACAAGACGATGAACCATTTTCAATTACATATGCAATAAATTATGCTTTAACAAATAGCCATTATAGTATAATATTTAAAAACAGAGAAAGAATTTATGTCGATGAATTATTTCAGAAAATTGTAAAAACAGAAATACCAAAATATAAAGCTATTGAAAACCCAGTTCTTTTACTAAAAGAACCATCAGGAAAATTAGTTTTATCGAATTTTCAAATAAGAGAATCCAAAATTAATAGCCCTTTAAATTTATCTAAGTTAAAGATTAAAGAAGAAAATTCTGAAATAAAAGAATTAAAAAAAAGGTCGAAAAATTAAATGAAACCCTAAACACTAAGTTATGACAATAAATAAAGAGAAAATATATGTAACTTATCAAGACAAGAAACAAGAGCTCTTTGCAAGAGAAAATCGGTTGAATTATTTACAGTTTTCTGAAATAAATCAAAGAGCATTTAAAGCTCTAAAAATAATCTATGACAAATTGAAAGGAGAAGTTGAAAAGTTAGAAAAATTAATAGAATCTCTAGAAAATAGTGATGAATCGATGATAGAATTTGCAGAAATTCTAAGATAAATAATGAAGTATACAAAGATTGAAAGACCAGAAAACAAAATAAAAAGAAAAAGGGCGAAAAAATTAAAAAGTAAATAAAGGAGTATAAAAGGGAATTAAATAATCTTCAGTTCGAAAGTAATGATCTTATAATAAAAAGGATAGAAACAAGAACAAATATAAACAAGTTGGAACTAAACTTAAAAAATTTATAAATGCCTGGAACACCAAATTATGACTTAAAAGAATTAAAGCTGTTGAAAGAAAAAATGGAGAATGAAGTTGAAAAATTAAAAAGATATTTAGAAACAACAGAAAGTGTAGAAATAAAAGAAGTTTTGGAGGATTTGAAAAATTATACTAAAGAAAAAGACAAACAGATAAAAGATTTTATATACAATAATCAATGCAAAAAAGAATATTATAAACTAAAACAAGATTGAAAAACTATAAAAATGAAATCAGAATTAGTAATAGTAGAAAAGCTCAATACTTTTGATTATGAAATTGTAAACTATAAAGTACCACCAACAAAATCTATACAAATTATAAACTTATTCGAAGCAAAATATGAAGAGTTAATAGAAATTTTGAAAAATAAATTACATCTAAAAATTGGTATCAGAGCCAAGTTAACGATTAAGGGTAACACTTTTTCTTTAAGCAACACTTTTAGTGATACACTTTTAAATCAATAAAAAACAAAAATCTGTAAATCTGTACCAAAACACATCTGTACACTAGATGGACCCATTTTAAATTAATATGTTAGAAATATTTTTATCGAATAAGATTTAAATATTTAATTTAATTATTTATTTTAGTAATTTTAAAAGTATAAATAAAAAAATAAAAAATATTAGATATAGAATAAGATACAAAAAAAAATTAGTTTTATTTTAACGTTTAAATAAATTAAATTTTAGATTTATGATTTTGAATGTGTTTTATATAAATCTAGATGCGTAATAATTGAAAAAATAACTAAAATTTTTACAAATATATATTCAAATAATTTTAAAAGTATTAATGTTCAAATAAATAATAATAAAATCTAATAAATAATAAAAAATAAAAAATATTAGATAAATTTTTATCGAATAAAATATAAAAAAATTAATTTTATATTTAACGTTTAAATTTAATTTTTTAATTTATGATTTTAGATGTGTTATAGAAATATTTTATGTATTATTTAATAATTTTAGATATGGTATAATAATTGAAAACAAAAAAAAATTTTTACGAATATATATTTTAATAATTTTAAAAATATTAATATTTAAATAAATAACAAAAAAATTTAACTATTAAAAAAAATAAATATTAGATATTTTTTATTAGATATTTTTTATTGAATAAGATATAAAAAATTAATTTTATTTTTAACATTTAAATTTAAATTTTAGATTTATAATTTTAGATGTGATATAAAAATATTTTTTGTATAATTTAATAATTATAGATGTATTATAATTTATAATTAAAAAAAATTAATTTCTATGTACATACATTTTAATAATTTTAAAAACGTTAATCTTTAAATAAGTAATGAAAAAATTCAACTAATAATAAAAAAATTGTTAAAAATTATAAGCTTTTATTAAATTTTTATTTGTTTTTTTTCGAATATTTGAAAAATTGCTTCTTTATCTTTAATTTGGTCTAATTATTTTATATTAGTGGTATTTTCTAATTATGAAAGAAAGAAAAAAAGAGAAAGGGAAGAAGAAAAAAAAATATTGATACATAGACTCATCTAATAATAATAAAAAAGATAATATGATAAATGAATTTTGGGTTAGCATGCAAGTCACTCGAAATAGGAACAAAATAACACGACTCATCTAATAATAATAAAATATTAAATATGAAATAGTAAATTTATCGGTAGAAGAGTGATACTCTTCGATGGAGATTTTTGTGAAGAACGTGAGAGAGAAGAAAAAAAAAACGTACTAGAGAGGGAAAGGTACAAATAAAATAGAAAAATAATAAAATAACTACTTTATGAAGTGGGTAGGAAGTTAGAGAAATTTTAATATTTAAAATTTAAATTGATTTTAATTATTAACATATTTTTTTTTTAACTAGAGATAGGAGATTCGAACCCGCAACTTCTTAATTGAGTATAAAAAAATTATTCCATTTGAATTATTATTCATTGGCTAATTATTAACATGTTAGTTACAAATTAAGAATGTATTTTAATTAACTTTAATTAAATAATATTATTTAAATTTTAAAAATTGACTAAAGGCTAAATTTTATTATACAAATAACATTTTTCTTTACGTTTTTAGTATTACGGTATGAAGAGGATATAGTCAGTATGAAAGCAAATTGGTAGTCCATGATATTTCTATAAAAAAAAAGGGGTTTAAAAGTAGATATATTTAACTATCTAAACTTATCAATTTAATCTCATAATAATATATAAAATAAATTATTAAAAAAATAAATATTAAATAAAAAATTTAAATAAAAATACTAGTATTAATATTTATTATAATAATTTTAATACAATAGAAATAATTTATATATATTTATTAATATTTATTATTATAATAATTTTAATATAATAGAAATAATTTATATATATTTATTATAAATATAGTAATATATATGTAAAAGAGAGAGAATAGTGTTAAGAGAGAGAATAGTGTTTTATATATTGGTAGTGTAGATATAAAATTGTTATTGATTGTGTTTGTTATTAACTAAAGTTTAACTTTTTATTAAATTTATTTTATTTTATTTTTTAAAAATACTGAATCATCCATGATAAATGGGTATTTACATAACAAGTCTTATCATATTTTTTTATGTCTATTTAGAATTATGTTTTGTTAAAATTTTACTAAAAAAAATTTAATGAAAAAAGTTTAGTGAAGAAAAAAGAGTACAATATCTTTTATGATAGGGACTATTTTATTAAAAATTGTAAAAAAAAAATCGATAAGAAAAAAATCTGACTAACAAAAAATTATAAAAAAAATCGATAAGGAAAAAATCTGACTAAGAAAAAAAAGAGTACAGTCTCCTCCTCTTGCCAATATTACTTTATATCTTGAAATCGGCGCATCCCAATTTAATATACCAATCTTTCAAAGGAGGATTTTGAAAGTGACATTGTAAATAAATCTGTCAGATTATTGCTTGAACAGATCTGTTGGACACCAATTGTTCTTTGATTTTAAAGATTATGAGTGAAGGAGAATTTGGGACAAATATATTTTGTTCTATCACCTTTGATGTATCTACCTTTAAATTGAGCATTTCATACTATATTATTTTCAAACAGAACAGTTGGAGCTATCTTGTAATCAATCAGTCCACATAATGACAGAATATATTTGATCAAACTTTTGAGGCAAAAATACTTGCGACTAGGTTCATGTATCACTAGTATTTCAGCATGATTAGAGGATGTTGCTGTAATCGTTTGTTTCATGGACCTTCATGATATAGCTGTACCACCATATGTGAACAGGTATCTTATTTGAGATCTCCCTTTGTGTGGATCAAACAAATATCCTACTTTTACATAGTCAACTAGTGACTTGGATCTATATAGATAAAACAATCACATATCAAATGTTTCATGAAGATAGCGAAAGATTTGTTTGATTCCATTCCAGTGTCTTTTGGTTGGAGAGAAACTATACCTTGTTAGTAAATTCACAGCAAATGATACATCGGGTCGTGTATTATTAGCAAGATTTTACAATCATTGGGGTACTTAATGGATGCGACTTATCCATATAAAATCTCTTCAAGATCTTTTCTGTGTATGTTGTTTGATGAATAAAGATTTCATTTTTTGTATGTTTGATCTACAAACCGAGACAAAATTTAGTTTTTCCAAGATCTTTCATCTCAAACTCTTCTTTCAGAGCTTTTATAATTGTTGAAATCTCTTAGAAATTCTAATGATATTTAAATAATCAACATACACAACAATTATAATGAATCCAGATATAGATTTCTTTATGAAAATACATGGGCATATATTATCATTCTTAAATCCGTTTTTGGCCAGATACTCAGTATGACGATTATACCACATTCGTCCAAATTGCTTTAGACTATTTAAAGATCTTTACAATTTTACTAAGTATAACCCCTGCGAATGTTGATGAATGGTATAGATATCTTTAGTCCTTTAGGGACTTTCATATAGATATCACGATCTAATGATCTACATAAATAGGCTGTTATCATATCCATTAGATGCATATGTAGTTTATGGTATGCGGATAAAATGACTAAATAACGTAATGTTATTGCATCTACTACAGAAAAATATATTTCTTCATAATCTATATCAGACCTTTGTGAAAAATCTAGTGTCACAAGTCGAGCTTTGTAGAGTACAACTTAATTTTTCTCATTTCGTTTTCTCACAAATACCCATCTGTATCCAACAAGTTTTACATCTTCTGGTGTATAGACTATAGGTCCGAAGACTTCACGCTTTGCAAGTGAATCTAACTCGGCCTTCATAGCTTTTTTCTATTTCAGCCAATCATTCTTTTGTCGACATTCTTCAACTGTTCTTGGCTGGATCCCTACTTTCATGCATGATGTGTAATGCCACATTATATGCAAATATTTCATTGACAATTGTTTTATTTCGATTTTATTTTTTTCCTATAAAAATATAATTTATCGAGATCTCATTATTTTCATAATTTTCCTTATTTTCACGTACATGAACGTCTTCTAGCGTCAAACTATATCAAAATTTTAGACAACTGCATTGTCTTTACTATGTCGTTATCGTTTTTAACAGAAATAATATTTACCTCTTCTTTTTCGAAAATTTTTATCTTTGGAACCGACAGTCCTACCACGCTTCTGATGTGAATTTATTTCGGTGGCCATTTGTCTGACTGGGACATTGATTCGAATTGGAGCATTTTCAGCTGGTATATAGGATTTAGTAATTCTTTTTGTATCAGAAAATCCATCAGGCAACTCATTTGCTATTCTTTGTAAATGTATAATCTTTTGAACTTCTAGTTTACATTGCCCTGATTGAAGATCTAAATGCATCAAGGATGATGTATTCTAATTAAGTTCTTTTTCAAGAAGCTTATTCTCTCTCCCTAATATTGAACATTTTAATTCATCGAAATGACAATATGCAAATCGAGCTTTAAACACATCTCCTGTTTGTATCTCAAGATACCTCACTATAGAGGGAGAATCATATCTCGCATAAATTTCTAATTTTTTGGAGTCCCATTTTGGTGCGAGAAGGTGGTACAATTGGAACATATATGACACACCCAAATATTCTCAAATGAAAAATATTTGACTGCTGGCCAAAAGCTAATTGCAGAGGAGAGAATTGATGGTAACTTGTTGGCTTCAAATGAATAAGTACTGCAGCATGTAAAATTGCATGCTCCCAAACAGAAGTTAGGAGTTTTGTTCTCATAAGTAAGGGTCTTGCAATTAATTGGAGGCATTTAATAAGTGATTTTACTAACCCATTTTGTGTGTGAACATGAGCTATTGGATGTTCAACGCTTATTCCGTTAGCCATACAATAAGTATCAAAGGCTTGGAAAATGAATTCACTAGTATTATCAAGACGAATTGTTTTTATTGAATTTTATGGAAACTGTGCTTTTAATCGAATAATTTGAGCAAGTAATCTCACAAACGGTAGGTTGCAAGAAGACAATAAACACACATATGACCATCTCAAAGATGCGTCTATTAGGACCATAAAATATCTAAAAGATCCGCATGGTGGATGAATAAGTCCACATATACTACTTGAATCCCTTCAAGGAATTCAGGAGACTCAAATCCAATCTTTACTGGTGATGGTCTTAAAATTAGTTTTCCCTAAGAATATACAGCATAACAAAATTTACTAGATTTAAGAATCTTCTAGTTCTTTAGTGAATGTCCATGGGAGTTTTCAATAATTATCTACATTATTGTTGTTCCAAGATTCCTCAATCGATCATGCCAAATTATGAATTCATTTGGGCTGGTAAACTTCTGGTTTACAATGGCATGTGATTCAATTGTATTAATTTTAGTATAATATAATCCAGACGAAAGTGAGGGTAACTTTTCTAATATAACCTTTTTATTTGAATCATGAGTTGTGATACATAAATACTCATGATTTTTCTCACTCATTGTTTCAATATGATATCCATTTCGGCGAATATCTTTAAAACTTAACAAGTTCCTTAGAGACTTAGTAGATAATAATGCATTATTTAATATGAATTTTGTTCCTCCGAAAAATATAATTTTAGCTCTTTTGGAGTCTTCTATCACATTGCCTGAGCCAATAATAGTATTAACACATTCTTCTTTTAGTACAAGATGAGAAAAATATATATTACTTTTGAGAATAGTATGTGAACTTGCAGTATCTGCAAGGCAAACACCTTAATTATATATCCTTGCCATTTTCTAAGTCTTCCTAAATTTGATCAGAGTCTTGTGCTAAAAACGTGTTGTAAAATAAAAAAATACGAAAGAGAAAATAAATATAAAATAAAGAAATATAAATAGAAGACTCTAGTACTAACATTCACCAATATAATAATTTCAATATAATAGAGATGATTCATATATATTTACCAATATATGTAGTAATGTATATGTAAAAGATAGAATATAGTGTTTTATATATTGGCAGTGTAGATATAAAAGAGAGACAAAGAATTATTGTTATTGATTGTGTGTGTTATTAACTGAGACTTAATGATAGGGGAAAAATCGTCGGTAAAAAAATTTATAAAAATGATCGCGTTGCAAGTATAGTTCTAAACTGACAATTAAACCTCAATCAAATTTAATTTGTTTGTCACTTAAGCAAACCCAATAAACTAACCAAAGTATTTAAACCTTGGATCGTCTCTCAAGGAATTGCAGGAAAGTATGTTACTATTGGTTATGGGAAAGTATTTTTTTGGGGTTTTTTAAGTGTTGAAAAAGGAATGTAAATAACAAGGAAGTAACCTAACAACTAAGAAAAGTTCTAGCAATGATTGATCATTAGAAGTCCTATCCTTATTATCATCGTCAATTGTGATGGTAATTGCTTTTTGCTTCCACTTAGTTAACCTCTAAAAATGAAGGAAAGTCAAGTGGATAAAATCAACTTAAGTTCACAAGTTCTAATCGAAGAAAAGATTTAGTGAAACTTAATCCAACTAGCAATTTTCAATTACCAATCAACAAAAGACTTTTGATAACTCAACAGTCTCTAATTGATCAATCCAAGTTAAGAACATAAAATCCTAGTTTAAAATCCTCACAAGCATTTTATCAAACACTTGGAAGGCACAAAATAAAAGCATAGAAAAGTAGTGAGAGATTGTAAGATCTAAGACTAACCCAAGCAAAGAAATAACAATAACCACACAATTGTAGGAGACACCCTCCAATTTAAAGAGCGATGAGTGTGCTTTCCAGACTTGTGGTATTTTTCTTTCCTTGAAAATGAATTTTGCATGGACTCTGGAGCTAAACATAACCTTAATCCGGGTGAGGAGTACACGATTAAAATATATTTTACTCCCATTAAATTTGAAAACCCTAATTTACATGGGTTCTACTGTAGGATACACCCTCCAATTTAAAGAGCGATGAGTGCGCTCTCCAGACTTGTGGTCTTTTTCTTTCCTCGAAAATGAATTTTGCATGGACTCCGAGGCTAAGCACAACCTTAATCGGGGTGAGGAGTACACGATTAAAATATATTTTACTCCTATTAAATTCGAAATACCTAATTTACATGGGTTCTAGTGTAGGATACACCCTCCAATTTAAAGAGCGATGAGTGTGCTCTCCAGACTTGTGGTATTTTTCTTTCCTTGAAAATGAATTTTGCATGGACTCCAGAAGTAAACACAACCTTAATCGGGGTGAGGAGTACACGATTAAAATATATTTTACTCCCATTAAATTCGAAAACCCTAATTTACATGGGTTCTAGTGTAGGATACACCCTCCAATTTAAAGAGCGATGAGTGTGCTCTCCAGACTTTTGGTATTTTTCTTTCCTTGAAAATGAATTTTGCATGGACTCCGGAGCTAAACACAACCTTAATCGAGGTGAGGAGTACACGATTAAAATATATTTTACTCACATTAAATTCGAAAACCCTAATTAACATGGGTTCTAGTGTAGGATACACCCTCCAATTTAAAGAGCGATGAGTGTACTATCCAGACTTGTGGTATTTTTCTTTCCTTGAAAATGAATTTTGTATGGACTCCGGAGCTAAACACAACCTTAATCGGAGTGAGGAGTACACGATTAAAATATATTTTACTCCCATTAAATTCGAAAACCTTAATTTACATGGGTTCTAGTGTAGGATACACCCTCCAATTTAAAGAGCGATGAATGTGCTCTCCAGACTTGTGGTATTTTTCTTTCCTTGAAAATGAACTTTGCATGGACTCAAGAGCTAAACACCACCTTAATCGGGGTGAGGAGTACACGATTAAAATATATTTTACTCCCATTAAATTCGAAAACCCTAATTTACATGAGTTCTAGTGTAGGATACACCCTCCAATTTAAAGAGCGATGAGTGTGCTCTCCAGACTTGTGGTCTTTTTTTTCCTCAATAATGAATTTTGCATGGACTCCAAAGCTAAACACAACCTTAATCGAGGTGAGGAGTACACGATTAAAATATATTTTACTCCCATTAAATTCGAAAACTCTAATTTACATGGGTTCTAGTGTAGGATACACCCTCCAATTTAAAGAGCGATGAGTCTGCTCTCTAGATTTGTGGTATTTTTCTTTCCTTGAAAATGAATTTTGCATGGACTCCGGAGCTAAACACAACCTTAATCGGGGTGAGGAGTACACGATTAAAATATATTTTACTCCATTAAATTCAAAAACCCTAATTTACATGGGTTCTAGTGTAGGATACACCCTCCAATTTAAAGAGAGATGAGTGTGCTCTCCACACTTGTGGTATTTTTCTTTCCTTGAAAATGAACTTTGCATGGACTCAAGAGCTAAACACCACCTTAATTGGGGTGAGGAGTACACGATTAAAATATATTTTACTCCCATTAAATTCGAAAACCCTAATTTTCATGAGTTCTAGTGTAGGATACACCCTCCAATTTAAAGAGCGATGAGTGTGCTCTCCAGACTTGTGGTCTTTTTTTTTCCACAATAATGAATTTTGCATGGACTCCAAAGCTAAACACAACCTTAATCGAGGTGAGGAGTACACGATTAAAATATATTTTACTCCCATTAAATTCGAAAACTCTAATTTACATGGGTTCTAGTGTAGGATACACCCTCCAATTTAAAGAGCGATGAGTCTGCTCTCTAGATTTGTGGTATTTTTCTTTCCTTGAAAATGAATTTTGCATGGACTCCGGAGCTAAACACAACCTTAATCGGGGTGAGGAGTACACGATTAAAATATATTTTACTCCATTAAATTCGAAAACCCTAATTTACATGGGTTCTAGTGTAGGATACACCCTCCAATTTAAAGAGCGATGAGTGTGCTATCCAGACTTGTGGTATTTTTCTTTCCTTGAAAATGAATTTTGCATGGACTCCGGAGCTAAACACAACCTTAATCGGGGTGAGGAGTACACGATTAAAATATATTTTACTCGCATTAAATTCGAAAACCCTAATTAACATGGGTTCTAGTGCAGGATACACCCGCCAATTTAAAGAGCGATGAGTGTGCTATCCAGACTTGTGGTATTTTTCTTTCCTCGAAAATGAATTTTGCATGGACTCCGGAGCTAAACACAACCTAAATCGGAGTGAGGAGTACACGATTAAAATATATTTTACTCCCATTAAATTCGAAAACCTTAATTTACATGGGTTCTAGTGTAGGATACACCCTCCAATTTAAAGAGCGATGAGTGTGCTCTCCAGACTTGTGGTATTTTTCTTTCCATGAAAATGAATTTTGCATGGACTCCAAAGCTAAACACAACCTTAATCGGAGTGAGGAGTACACGATTAAAATATATTTTACTCCCATTAAATTCGAAAACCCTAATTTACGTGGGTTCTAGTGTAGGATACACCCTCCAATTTAAAGAGCGATGAGTGCGCTCTCCAGACTTGTGGTCTTTTTCTTTCCTCGAAAATGAATTTTGCATGGACTCCGAGGCTAAGCACAACCTTAATCGGGGTGAGGAGTACACGATTAAAATATATTTTACTCCTATTAAATTCGAAATACCTAATTTACATGGGTTCTAGTGTAGGATACACCCTCCAATTTAAAGAGCGATGAGTGTGCTCTCCAGACTTGTGGTATTTTTCTTTCCTTGAAAATGAATTTTGCATGTACTCCAGAAGTAAACACAACCTTAATCGGGGTGAGGAGTACACGATTAAAATATATTTTACTCCCATTAAATTCGAAAACCCTAATTTACATGGGTTCTAGTGTAGGATACACCCTCCAATTTAAAGAGCGATGAGTGTGCTCTCCAGACTTTTGGTATTTTTCTTTCCTTGAAAATGAATTTTGCATGGACTCCGGAGCTAAACACAACCTTAATCGAGGTGAGGAGTACACGATTAAAATATATTTTACTCACATTAAATTCGAAAACCCTAATTAACATGGGTTCTAGTGTAGGATACACCCTCCAATTTAAAGAGCGATGAGTGTACTATCCAGACTTGTGGTATTTTTCTTTCCTTGAAAATGAATTTTGTATGGACTCCGGAGCTAAACACAACCTTAATCGGAGTGAGGAGTACACGATTAAAATATATTTTACTCCCATTAAATTCGAAAACCTTAATTTACATGGGTTCTAGTGTAGGATACACCCTCCAATTTAAAGAGCGATGAATGTGCTCTCCAGACTTGTGGTATTTTTCTTTCCTTGAAAATGAACTTTGCATGGACTCAAGAGCTAAACACCACCTTAATCGGGGTGAGGAGTACACGATTAAAATATATTTTACTCCCATTAAATTCGAAAACCCTAATTTACATGAGTTCTAGTGTAGGATACACCCTCCAATTTAAAGAGCGATGAGTGTGCTCTCCAGACTTGTGGTCTTTTTTTTCCTCAATAATGAATTTTGCATGGACTCCGGAGCTAAACACAACCTTAATCGAGGTGAGGAGTACACGATTAAAATATATTTTACTCACATTAAATTCGAAAACCCTAATTAACATGGGTTCTAGTGTAGGATACACCCTCCAATTTAAAGAGCGATGAGTGTACTATCCAGACTTGTGGTATTTTTCTTTCCTTGAAAATGAATTTTGTATGGACTCCGGAGCTAAACACAACCTTAATCGGAGTGAGGAGTACACGATTAAAATATATTTTACTCCCATTAAATTCGTAAACCTTAATTTACATGGGTTCTAGTGTAGGATACACCCTCCAATTTAAAGAGCGATGAATGTGCTCTCCAGACTTGTGGTATTTTTCTTTCCTTGAAAATGAACTTTGCATGGACTCAAGAGCTAAACACCACCTTAATCGGGGTGAGGAGTACACGATTAAAATATATTTTACTCCCATTAAATTCGAAAACCCTAATTTACATGAGTTCTAGTGTAGGATACACCCTCCAATTTAAAGAGCGATGAGTGTGCTCTCCAGACTTGTGGTCTTTTTTTTCCTCAATAATGAATTTTGCATGGACTCCAAAGCTAAACACAACCTTAATCGAGGTGAGGAGTACACGATTAAAATATATTTTACTCCCATTAAATTCGAAAACTCTAATTTACATGGGTTCTAGTGTAGGATAGACCCTCCAATTTAAGGAGCGATGAGTCTGCTCTCTAGATTTGTGGTATTTTTCTTTCCTTGAAAATGAATTTTGCATGGACTCCGGAGCTAAACACAACCTTAATCGGGGTGAGGAGTACACGATTAAAATATATTTTACTCCATTAAATTCGAAAACCCTAATTTACATGGGTTCTAGTGTAGGATACACCCTCCAATTTAAAGAGCGATGAGTGTGCTATCCAGACTTGTGGTATTTTTCTTTCCTTGAAAATGAATTTTGCATGGACTCCGGAGCTAAACACAACCTTAATCGGGGTGAGGAGTACACGATTAAAATATGTTTTACTCGCATTAAATTCGAAAACCCTAATTAACATGGGTTCTAGTGCAGGATACACCCGCCAATTTAAAGAGCGATGAGTGTGCTATCCAGACTTGTGGTATTTTTCTTTCCTTGAAAATGAATTTTGCATGGACTCCGGAGCTAAACACAACCTTAATCGGAGTGAGGAGTACACGATTAAAATATATTTTACTCCCATTAAATTCGAAAACCTTAATTTACATGGGTTCTAGTGTAGGATACACCCTCCAATTTAAAGAGCGATGAGTGTGCTCTCCAGACTTGTGGTATTTTTCTTTCCATGAAAATGAATTTTGCATGGACTCCAAAGCTAAACACAACCTTAATCGGAGTGAGGAGTACACGATTAAAATATATTTTACTCCCATTAAATTCGAAAACCCTAATTTACGTGGGTTCTAGTGTAGGATACACCCTCCAATTTAAAGAGCGATGAGTGTGCTCTCGAGACTTGTGGTCTTTTTCTTTCCTGGTAAATGAATTTTGCATGGACTCCGGAGCTAAACATAACCTTAATCGATGTGAGGAGTACACGAGTAAAATATATTTACTCCCATTAAATTTGAAAACCCTAATTTACATGGGTTCTAGTGTAGGATACACCCTCGAATTTAAAGAGCGATGAGTGTGCTCTCCAGACTTGTGGTATTTTTCTTTCCTTGAAAATGAACTTTGCATGGACTCAAGAGCTAAACACCACCTTAATCGGGGTGAGGAGTACACGATTAAAATATATTTTACTCCCATTAAATTCGAAAACCGTAATTTACATGAGTTCTAGTGTAGGATACACCCTCCAATTTAAAGAGCGATGAGTGTGCTCTCGAGACTTGTGGTCTTTTTCTTTCCTCGATAATTAATTTTGCATGGACTCCGAAGCTAAACACAACCTTTATCGAGGTGAGGAGTACACGATTAAAATATATTTTACTCCCATTAAATTCGAAACCTCTAATTTACATGGGTTCTAGTGTAGGATACACCCTCCAATTTAAAGAGCGATGAGTGTGCTCTCCAGATTTGTGGTATTTTTCTTTCCTTGAAAATGAATTTTGCATGGACTCCGGAGCTAAACACAACCTTAATCGGGGTGAGGAGTACACGATTAAAATATATTTTACTCCCATTAAATTCGAAAACCCTAATTTACATGGGTTCTAGTGTAGGATACACCCTCCAATTTAAAGAGCGATGAGTGTGCTCTCCAGACTTGTGGTATTTTTCTTTCCTTGAAAATGAATTTTGCATGGACTCCGGAGCTAAACACAACCTTAATCGGGGTGAGGAGTACACGATTAAAATATATTTTACTCCCATTAAATTTGAAAACCTTAATTTACATGAGTTCTAATGTAGGATACACCCTCCAATTTAAAGAGTGATGAGTGTGCTCTCCAGACTTGTGGTCTTTTTCTTTCCTCAAAAATGAATTTTGCATGGACTCCGGAGCTAAACACAACCTTAATCGGGGTGAGGAGTACACGATTAAAATATACTTTACTCCCATTAAATTTGAAAACCCTAATTTACATGGGTTCTAGTGTAGGATACACCCTCCAATTTAAAGAGCGATGAGTGTGCTCTCCAGACTTGTGGTATTTTTCTTTCCTTGAAAATGAATTTTGCATGGACTCTGGAGCTAAACACAACCTTAATCGGGGTGAGGAGTACACGATTAAAATATATTTTACTCCCATTAAATTCAAAAACCCTAATTTACATGAGTTTTAATGTAAGTAAGAAACATGAAACACAAATTTCACTGATCAAAATTGAGAGCAATACATGACTCATAAACCAAATTAGCAAAATAAAGGAAACAAGGTAGAAATCTGAAATTAAGAAGAACTAGACCTAAAAACCTAAAACCTAGAGAGAGAAAAGAGCCTCTCTCTCTAGAAAACTATATCTAAACCTAATTAATTTTAATGAAAGTGTGAATGAATGTATCCTCCATCCTGCTCCACTCAGCAGCCTCTAATCTAGATCGGTGGAGCGGTGAAATGTGTAGAGATCGGAAAGAACACCAACGGCAAAAGCACTCTGCTGGGCCGACACTGACACTGAGAGACGAAAGCTAGGGGAGTACGGGGTTTTGCTTCTGGCAGCAACATGCTAGGGGGTGGTGGTCCCGCTTATGGGGTCAAATCTATGTTTACATATAATAGATCCCTGCGTCGTTCCGTTCCATTTAGGATTTTACTGGACGGAATTTCTATGAATTAGATTCATAAGAACCGACTAACTTCGGGCCTAAAATTGGGTCAAAAAGAAGCCCAGAAATCGCCCCCAGCATTTTTGTAAATTGTAGCGTCACGTGTACGCGTCGCTTGTATCCTACGCCAGTCACATGTCGCACATCACTGTCAGCTTCTCAAAACTCCAAATTCTTGTGTTCCTTCCACTTTTGCATGCTTCCTTTCCATCCTCCAAGCTATTCTTTCCCTATAAACCCTGAAAACACTCAGCAAACATATCACGGCATCGAATGGTAATAAATGAGGATTAAAATTAGCTAATTTAAGGCCAAAGAAGCATGTTTTCACTCATAGTACAAAATTAGGAAGGAAAATATAAAACATGCAAATTATATGCATAAGTATGAGAATAATGGATAAAATCTACTAAATTAAGCACAAGATAAACCCTAAAAATGTGGTTTATCAATCTCCCCATACTTATATATTAGTATGTCCTCATGCTAAGCTCAAGAGAACCAAAAGAGTGAAGGCAAAATGGTAGAACTTATGCAATGCAACCTATCAAAATGCAAGCTACCTACATGCATCATGCTATTCTCATTACTATATATGTATGTATGTATGTATGTATATAAGCATATATGTAGTCAAAGTGAGTCCAATTTCCAAGAAATCATATATGCATAATCAAGGGCTAAATCAATGATATCAAAGTACATCCATATTTGAATTGAGTTACTTAAAAGAATTCACAAACTTGCAAGACATAATTGCATTAAAATACACTAAATAATGGACATATAGAATGGAACAAACTACAGATTGCAATTATAGAGAAGAAAACACACAAGAATAAAAATCATGATTAAATAATGTAACCATGCAATTAAGCTAAAAAACTCACAGATTGTGTGTTCTTAGCTCAAAAACCATATTCCAAACTATAAAAAGTTTTAACTCAAATCAATGTGAATCTTAATGCCTTTTCTAAGAAAAAGAAACCTTCCTTAAAAATTTTATCAATTTGACCAACATTTCTTATATACATATCCTAAATGATATGATGTGATTATGGAAAGCCAAAAATTTTTTTAGTTCACTCCCTATTTTCAATCAAACCAAATTTTCATATGCCAAAAAGTAAACTATGCTTAATAATCCATATTTTTTCCAAATCACAACTAATAAACTAAAAGTGCAATTCATACTAAATATCTAAGATATATACAAGCCAAAGTGTAAAATGCAACAAAGTAAAAAAAACAAAAGTACAATAAAATGAAAATGTGAAAGTACTCAAAAAAATAAAAATAAAAGATAAAGTGTATAAATGGTTCACCAAAATATAGTCCGCCAAAGACGGCGACCTCCCCACACTTAAATCACAGCATCGTCCTCGATGCTCCTCAAATCAAGTCGGGTGAGTGGGGTCAACGTCTGCATCTGGCTGCAGCTGTGACTGTGCAGGTGCCCGTGGCTCTGTAGGAATCCCATGCTGAGTCTCCTCCTGCTGGGCCTCCTCTTGTTCATCGTCTTCCTGCTCATTCTCCTCCTCCTCAGAGTGCTTCGAGGGTGTATCAGACTCAGAAGGAATGTCAGTATGCCTTGAAGTCACAACCAGCTTCAAATGTGCATGGTGCCACTTGTTGCAATGCTCAGATTGCTCATAACGTCGCAACAAGCGCCGCTCCATCCGATCCATGCGGTCAAAGAGGTGCTGCACAAGACGGTAGACTGGCTGGGGTGCTGATGGTGGTGATGCTGGCCTGGTAGATGTAGATAGTGCTATGGATGGTCCGGCTACAGCTAAAGAAGAGGACGGCCTAGGTGCCGCTACTGTGGCAGCCATGGTACTCTAGCCCACTGAGCCATCTCTGTGACCAAACTAGGAAAAGGGAGTGCGCCTCTAACATGGGCTCGCCACATGAACTTTCTGACAAGTCGGAGAAAGTACAGCTCCTTCCCCTCAATAATGCACCCAATCAAGACCAACATGTCAACCGAGATCTTATTGAAGTGAGTGGTAGGCATGACATAGTGAGCAAGAATCTGCTGTCATTTCTTAGCCTCCTTTGTCAAATAGTCAAACATCATCCCCTTGGGTTTCAATTTGTTGGCATCCATCTCCCAAGGGGCGTCCGGCTGAGCAATCACACTCCTCAATGCATCATAAATAAAGGTCAGGCAATGTATCTCCTCCTCAGCCCTCTGAAAAGCTTCTTTATCACCAACATTGGGCTGACAGTGGAGTGCCTCCTCAATATCAGCCTCTATCATCAGAATCTGTCTATCTCTCAAGTGAACCGAGTCAAGGGTTGGTCTAAAGAAGTTGTAGTAAAACTCACGAACCCAAGACTCATTCACTCTACCTAGCTCCCTATCCACGAAAGACAAGCCCATTCCCTCAATTTGAAGCTCAATAGACCACCTCAAATCAGTGGGGATAGCTAACTTCTTCTCCAGGTTGAGGTGCCGCTGCTGAAAGAGCGGGAAGCGAAGCTCACAGTACAAGTTAGGAAACATCTCTACGTCGGCTGGAGGCAGGAGCTGATCTGTCTTATCCTTGTCAGAGAGATATATCTTAGCATAACCGAAGGTCGTAGAAGCAGTGAAAGACTGAGATTTCTTCCTTTTCTGGGAGGTAACCTTTGCTTTTCCTTTTTCTTTGTCAAACATCCTAAAAAATAGAAATCACAAGATACAGAACATTAAGCAAAGCAAAGAAACAGAAAGGATAACAATATGTAAGCAAAACAAATAGAAGATAGGCAATAGAGGAATTAAAGCTAAAGCATGAAGTGAGTCACACAAGCTGCAATTAACATGGAAGGGAGTATAAACAGTATTCAAAATCAGTCAGAATTCACATTCCAATTAATTGTGTATAAAGGAAATCACTTTCTTGGTCCTTAAGAAGCAACATTGCTATGCATCAAAAGAATAGTTAAAAGGTCAGTTTAAAAAGGAAAATTAAAAGAAGGTTAAAAACCATTTATTTAAAAGTTAAAACGTTAGAAGAAAGGAAGTTGAATGTTAATAACATAGCCAATATTGTTCCTAACCAAGATGGCGTCCAAAATTTCCAATGACAAGCAACTCACATTCATATAAGGTAATGCAATTCATTGATAAGGAAATATGCATGGCATAAAGGCACAAAAGATAAACATAAGTGATCATCAATGTATTTTATCACTCAAGTAAAAAGGCACCATCAATAGTAACTTTAAAGAACATCAACAGAAAGGAACAAGATTAGGCCAATTAGAAAATTTATGAGACAACTTCAACGGTCAAGGAGAAGTTAAAATTGAAATAGGACCATGAAGAGGGAAAATTTGTAACTTAACTTGAAAAATTCAAACATAGAAGAGGTTCAAAATTCATTGGTCAACAAGGTTCTAATTGACACAGAAATTCGTCAACTAGTTCCTTGTTGTCTTCAGTGATGTAAATCGAATAAAGGGAACTAAAGAAGAGCGGAAGTGCCAGCCGACCAATACATGACTTAAATTTGGCAATAATCAAGTGGGGCTAGAGTCAAAATGTGCCAAATTTAGTTCACAATTGGAAATTAATAGGATAATCTTTTCAGAAAAATTTGGCAGCATTCCGGTAGTAAATTGAGCGTTCCCGGATTAAACAAACAGTAAAATCAGTCCATATGAATTCAAGATACATCAAACAAAGCAGTAGTATATTCAAATTCACATGAACTAAAGTAAATACTCAAGTGTAAACAGCAATAAAAACATCAACACAAAGTGCATATTGATAAGAGGAAAGCACCGGCATCATCTCATACATGAACAAGTAGGTATATACCCATTCAGACAGCAGGAGTAGCAGAATTTAAACCTAAATCCACTATGAAATAAATTAACTACCTAACCACCTATAATCTACTAACATGCAATTTTAAATAACAAAAATTAACCAAGCTGATTAACAAAAACCAAACTAAACTAAGCCAGCTAATTTTAACAGAAACCAAAACAGAAGAAAATGGGAAGCTAGAAAGATGAACGGAAACAATACTAGTGCTGGACCAGAGAAAGTAAAGCAGAAGTGGAGTGCGACACAAGGCTGGCCCAGAGGCGGCAGTATTGGTGGCCTGCGGTTATGCTAGCATGACAGTGGAAGCAGAAATAAAGAACTGTGTAGAGCAGGGGCTCCAATGGAAAGAGGCACTGGAGAAAGGAAAGAGTGGATGGTTGAAGGTGGTTCGCTGATGGTCAAAATGGCAGCTGCGGCGGTTGTGGTGGTGGCAGAACAGGGAGGACGAAGTGAGAGAGGAGAAAAGGAAGAAGATAAAAAGAAGAAGAGACAAGGAAAGAGAGAAAGAGGTGGCCGGTGGCGGTTCGGGGTCGCCGGAACTGAGTGGTGATGTGAGGTTGATGGTGGTGAGTGGGGATGCTTCAATGGCAGGAAGAAGAGAAGAGAAAGAGACGTTGGTGGAGGTGAGGGGAATGGGTGACGCGAATGGCTAGGGCACTCACGTCAGGGGTTATCAAATTTGAACCCACACGTACGCGTGGGTCACTCTTGAGCGTGGATGAGCAAAATAAGAATCGACACGTAAGCGTCATTGACGTGGACGAGTGAATGGAGAGAAATGAAGGTGACGCGTACCCGTGAAACACGCGTACGCGTCGGGCGAAATTGTGCTAAACGCACGATTCCAGTGCCGTTTTCGCGCAACTCTCTGTAACTTTTGCATTGGGGTGGCATTTTATTACGACGCGTGCACGTCGGTCACGACCACGCATGGAATTCCAGAAATGAAAGTGACGCGTACGCGTCGGTGTTGTGCACGTGTGGGTTGGGTTGTGCGCTTGGCATCCGTCCCACGCGGTTTTAGCCTAACTCTCTGTCCATTTTTATAAAAATTGATCCTCCATAGGACGCGTGCGCGTCATGGACGCTTACGCGTCAGAGGATTTTTTTAAAACTAACAAGTTACCAGAGTAAAGCCACAATTAAATAAGTGAAAACCAAATAAACCAACTACAATAGAAAATTCAACTTATTACCAACATAAATAAAAGAGAAAATAAGAAAGAATTTACCATGGTGGGGTGTCTCCCACCTAGCACTTTTAGTTAAAGT
This sequence comes from Arachis hypogaea, assembly GCF_003086295.3. Classification (NCBI taxonomy): domain Eukaryota; kingdom Viridiplantae; phylum Streptophyta; class Magnoliopsida; order Fabales; family Fabaceae; genus Arachis; species Arachis hypogaea. The sequence continues at coordinate 57,183,320 of NC_092041.1, forward strand.
CTTTAAGTTGGACATTTGGTGAGCTCCTTGTCATGGTGGCTTGTGCTTGAACTCATCTTGAAACTTCCACCAATGCTTGGACTTCCAATAAGCTCCAACATTTACGAGTGAATTCACCAAGCCTTGATGAAGTTCTTCACAAGCTTTGAGCTCCCAAAGTTGATCCTCTTGTATGCCTGGATCCCAAGTCTTGTTACTACACCCGTCTTGAAGCGGATCATCATTGTTCCTACCGGGTGGCAAGCAATCCGAATTCTCAATGAAGTACCAACCTCTTCTCTTAGATCCCACCAATTGATCACTAGCCGAACCCTTGCATCTAGCTCTTGAAATCTCAACGTTGATGAGCCTTGATTTGCAAATCCAACCACTGAATATCCTTCTCTTACGCTTCATTCCACAAAGCCTCCTAAGTTGGCCATCCGTTTCAAGCATTCCATATTCAAGTGAGGCAAGAAAGTTAATAGAGATAAGTTTTACCCACTCAAATGAAGGAGTAGATGGCCATCTAGGTAGAGAATTCTCCCATGTTCTTGACAAAGCATATTCAACTTCCATCCATCCTTTTGGAAGGACTTCCACCTTAATGTTGCTTTCAATTTCATCGGGAGAAGGTTGGCTTGATTCACAATCATTATCACCAAGGAAACTTGCTTCTTGATCTATCCCGTCCAATTCTTCATAAGGAACATGCCTTGGAGGTTGTGCACTAGCCTCCTCAACATTGATTTCAAGCTTCTTGGAGGAATACTCTACAACTCTAGATTCCCATGGAGGTTCAGCATCTCCTAAGTCTTCAACCACTTCTTCCTCTTCAACGATTACGGCTTCCTCTAACTGTTCCAGTACAAAGTCGCATTTCTCACTTTCCACTGGAGTTTCTAACTTCTCATTCATGCTACGTTCTTCATTAGATTCTCCACATATAGCCATTGGAGTTCTTTAAGTGTTGAGCGCAGTGAAGTTAAATTATCTACTACCTCGGTCAAGGTAGCTATGAAATCTAGTGTCGTCCTTTGCATCTCTCTTTGCTCTTGAAGAAGAACACCAAGAGTGTCATCGATTGGAGATTGGGGTGGATAGAAGGGTTCATTGCTTGGGAGAAAAGGTTTATAATAAGAAGGTAGTTCATCATGATAAGGATGTGGCGGTTTAACACTCTTCATCTTCTCCACTTGTTGCACAACACACTTCAGTCCCTTATTCTCAAGTTGAGATTTGTTAGCCATGAGAGCTTCCTGTGCTTTTCGGCTTTCCTCTAGCTCCATTTGATGGATAGTTACTTGAAGTCGATCCATTGCTTCCTTGAAATGATCCATTGGATCTTGTTCCGCTTGGCTACCATTAGTAGGATCATAGTGCTCTTGGATTGATGGATATGGACACTCTCCCATGGAGGGATGTGGTGGAAAAGAAAATTCATCTTGTGGTTGAAAATTTTCATACATCGGAGGTGGTGTATATTGATGCGGTGGTTCTTAGGAGTAATTGGGTTGGAATTGTGGTGGTTCTATATATGATCCATATGGCTCATAAGGTGGTTGGTATGGTGGATATGGGTTAAGGTCATACGAAGGTGTTTGGTGAAATGGGGCTTGTGAGTATGGTTGTGGGCTATATTAAGGAGGGGGTTCATAGGTATATTGTGGTGGGTATTGATTATCACGAAGAGGTCCACCATAACCATTGTCTTGGTATGTATCATGGAATGGTTGTTGCTCATAGTACATTGGAGGTGATTGTTGCCAAGAGGGTTGATCAAATCCTTGTGGCCCCTCCCATCTTTGATTGTCCCATCCTTGATGCAAGCCTTCGTTGTAATCTCCACTTCCTACAACAATTGTAACCACACTCGTAGTCAAAGGGGTGAGAATTCATAGTAGCAAATAAAAACAAAAACTAGTAAAAATAAGCAACAAAGTCCTAAAACTAACAAAAACTAACAAACAAGCAAAAAGCAAATATATACAATAACCAATAATAAGGCACAAATTTGCAATTCCCCGGCAATGGTGCCAAAAATTGATGGGGGAAAAATCGTCGGTAAAGAATTTTAAAAAAATGATCGCGTTGCAAGTATAGTTCTAAACCGACAATTAAACCTCAATAAAATTTAATTTATTTGTTACTTAAGCAAACCCAATAAAATTAATCGAAGTATTTAAACCTCGGGTCGTCTGGTATGCGAAATTGTGATCAATACTTTTCACAACTCAAATAATCCCCGGTGATGAAACCAAAAACTTGGTGTTCAATACCATGGCATAAACACAACTTCACACAACTAACCAGCAAGTGTACTGGGTCGTCCAAGTAATAAACCTTACGCGAGTAAGGGTCGATCCCACAGAGATTGTTGGTATGAAGCAAGCTATGGTCACCTTGTAAATCTTAGTCAGGCAAACTCAAATGGATATGGGTGATATACGAATAAAACATAAAGATAAAGATAAAGATACTTATGTAATTCATTGGTGGGAATTTCAGATAAGCGTATGAAGATACTTGTCCCTTCCGTCTCTCTGCTTTCCTACTGTCTTCATCAAATCCTTCTTACTCCTTTCCATGGCAAGCTTATGCAAGGGTTTCACCGTTGTCAGTGGCTACCTCCCATCCTCTCAGTGGAAATGTTCAACGCACCCTGTCACGGCACGGCTATCCATCTGTCGGTTCTCAATCAGGCCGGAATAGAATCCAGTGATTCTTTTGCGTCTGTCACTAACGCCCCGCCCTCAGGAGTTTGAAGCTCGTCACAGTCATTCAATCATTGAATCCTACTCAGAATACCACAGACAAGGTTAGACCTTCCGAATTCTCTTGAATGCCGCCATCAGTTCTAGCTTATACCACGAAGACTCTGATCTCACGGAATGGCTGGCTCGTTTGTCAGGCGAGCACTCGGTTGTCAGGCGATCAACCATGCATCGTGTATCAGGAATCCAAGAGATATCCACCCAATCTAAGGTAGAACGGAGGTGGTTGTCAGGCACACGTTCATAGATGAGAATGATGATGAGTGTCACGGATCATCACATTCATCAAGTTGAAGAACAAGTGGTATCTTAGAACAAGAACAAGTGGAATTGAATAGAAGAACAATAGTAATTGCATTAATACTCGAGGTACAGCAGAGCTCCACACCTTAATCTATGGTGTGTAGAAACTCCACCGTTGAAAATACATAAGAACAAGGTCTAGGCATGGCTGAATGGCCAGCCTCCCAAAGAGGGTTCAATCATAAAAACATGATCAAAAGCTCTCTAAATACAATAGTAAAAGGTCCTATATATAGAGAACTAGTAGCCTAGGGTGTACAGAGATGAGTAAATGACATAAAAATCCACTTCCGGGCCCACTTGGTGTGTGCTTGGACTGAGCATTGAAGCATTTTCGTGTAGAGACTCTTCTTGGAGTTAAACGCCAGCTTTTGTGCCAGTTTGGGCGTTTAACTCCCACTTTGGTGCCAGTTCCGGCGTTTAACGCTGGAAATTCTGAGGGTGATTTTGAACGCCGGTTTGGGCCATCAAATCTTGGGAAAAGTATGGACTATCATATATTGCTGAAAAGCCCAGAATGTCTACTTTCCAACGCCATTGAGAGCGCGCCAATTGGGCTTCTGTAGCTCCAGAAAATCCACTTCGAGTGCAGGGAGGTCAGAATCCAACAGCATCTGCAGTCCTTTTTAGTCTCTGAATCAGATTTTTGCTCAGGTCCCTCAATTTCAGCCAGAAAATACCTGAAATCACAGAAAAACACACAAACTCATAGTAAAGTCCAGAAAAGTGAATTTTAACTAAAAACTAATAAAAATATATTAAAAACTAACTAGATCATACTAAAAACATACTAAAAACAATGCCAAAAAGCGTACAAATTATCCGCTCATCACAACACCAAACTTAAATTGTTGCTTGTCCTCAAGCAACTGAAAATCAAATAAGATAAAAAGAAGAGAATATGCAATGAATTCCAAAAACATCTATGAAGATCAGTATCAATTAGATGAGCGGGGCTTTTAGCTTTTTGCCTCTGAACAGTTTTGGCATCTCACTCTATCCTTTGAAATTCAGAATGATTGGCTTCTTTAGGAACTCAGAATCCAGATAGTGTTATTGATTCTCCTAGTTAAGTATGATGATTCTTGAACACAACTACTTATTGAGTCTTGGCCGTGGCCCAAAGCACTCTGTCTTCCAGTATTACCACCGGATACATACATGCCACAGACACATAATTGGGTGAACCTTTTCAGATTGTGACTTAGCTTTACTAGAGTCCCCAATTAGAGGTGTCCAGGGTTCTTAAGCACACTCTTTTTGCCTTGGATCACAACTTTATTTCTTTCTTTTTCTTTCTTTTTCTCTTTCTTTTTTTTTTCGTTTTCTTTTCTCCCTTTTTTTTTCGTTTTTCTCCTTTTTTTTTGTATTCACTGCTTTTTCTTGCTTCAAGAATCATTTTAATGATTTTTCAGATCCTCAGTAACATGTCTCCTTTTTCATCATTCTTTCAAGAGCCAACATTCATGAACCACAAATTCAAAAGACATATGCACTGTTTAAGCATTCATTCAGAAGACAAAAGTAATGCCACCACATCAAAATAATTAAACTGTTATAAAATTCAAAATTCATGCAATTCTTCTCTTTTTCAATTAAGAACATTTTTCATTCAAGAGAGGTGATGGATTCATAGGACATTCATAACTTTAAGGTATAGACACTAAGATACTAATGATCACAAGACACAAACATAGATAAACATATGCACTAAAATTCGAAAAACAGAAAAATAAAGAACAAGGAAATTAAAGAACGGGTCCACCTTAGTGATGGCGGCTTGTTCTTCCTCTTGAAGATCCTATGGAGTGCTTGAGCTCCTCAATGTCTCTTCCTTGTCTTTGTTGCTCCTCTCTCATGATTCTTTGATCTTCTCTAATTTCATGGAGGAGAATGGAATGTTCTTGGTGCTCTACCCTTAGTTGTCCCATGTTGGAACTCAATTCTCCTAGGGAGGTGTTTAGTTGCTCCCAATAGTTTTGTGGAGGAAAGTGCATCCCTTGAGGCATCTCAGGGATTTGATGATGAGAGGGGTCTCTTGTTTGCTCCATCCTCTTCTTAGTAATGGGCTTGTCCTCATCAATGGGGATGTCTCCTTCTATGTCAACTCCAACTGAATAGCAGAGGTGACAAATGAGATGAGGAAAGGCTAACCTTGCCAAGTGACAAACCCCAATTTGACGGTTTATTTTGTATTGAGTTTAGGGTAATTTGATAACCTTTCGTCACATTTAGCCTATGAATTAGCATGGTTTTGTTATCTCTCCCATATTTGTGCTTAAGTGTAAAAACATACTTTTTAAGCCTTATTTTGATGAATTCTAGTTTCTCTTTGATTCCATAAGATGCCTTGATGTGTTTGCTAGTAATTACAGGATTGAAATAGGCTAGGCATGGATCAAAGGAAGCATACAAGTGGAGAGAAGCATAAAAAGTCAAAGAAGCAAAGTCAGTCATGCACGCGCACGCGCACAAGGCGCTCGCGCGCACATTGCAAAACAGGTCAAGGACGCGCACGCGTACCGTGCGCGCACGCGCCGATGATGGCACATGACCTCACTAATGCAACACGTGCCTGGCGATTTGAGAGGGTTTCTAAACCCATTTTGGCGCCAAATGCTAAGGAGGAGGAATATAAAGATGAAGGATTAATTAGAGAAGGAGGAGGCAATAATACACACTCACTAGGATTAGTTTAGAGTTAGTTTCTAGAGAGAGAAGCTCTCACTTCTCTCTAGAATTAGGATTAGGTTTAGGTTAATCTCTCTTCTTAGATCTAGGTTTAATTCATGCTTTGATTCAATTTTCTTTTATCAATTCTTCTTCTCATCTCTCTTTCTAGTTATGTGCTTTCATAATTGTAATTCTTCATTTTGTTTTGGATAGATTGTTGTTCCTTTGTTTCCTTTCAATAATGCAATTTGAGGTAATTCATGATAGTTGTGATTTCCTTGATTATTGTTGTTAATTCTTTGCAATAATTGTTGTTAGATTCTATTCTTGTTACCAATTTACTATGCTTTTCTTTTATGCCTTCCAAGTGTTTGATGAAATGCTTGGTTGGGTGTTAGTGTAGGTTTTGTTTCTCTTGGCCTAGGTAGAGTAATTAGTGACTCTTGAGTTATCTAATTCCCTTGTTGATTGATAATTAGAAGTTGCTAATTGATTTGAATACCTCTAAAGCTATTCTTTCCCTTAGGAATTGATTAGGACTTGAGGAATTAAATTGATTCGCTTGACTTTCCTTTATTTAGTAAGGGTTAACTAAGTGGTAGCAATAAACAATTTTCATCACAATTGAGAAGGATAACTAGGATAGGACTTCTAATTCTCATATCTTGCCAAGAGCCTTTTACAGTTGTTAGTTTATTTTCATTGCCATTTACTTTCATGCCTCTTATCCAAAACCCCAAAATAACTCAAACCAATAACAAGACACTTTGTTGTAATTCCTAGGGAGAACGACCCGAGGTTTGAATACTTCGGTTTATAAATTTTAGGGGTTTGTACTAGTGACAAACAACTTTTTGTATGAAAGGATTATTGTTTGGTTTAGAAACTATACTTTACAACGAGATTTCATTAGTGAAATTCTAAACCGTCAAAAATCCATTCGTCAAAATGGCCCCGTTGCCGGGGAATTGCAATGGTGTTATGTTATTGGTTATTGTACATATGTGAATATTGTGAATAGGTTTACCTTTTGTTTGCTTCTTAATTTTTGTTAGTTTTATTTTGTTCTCTCATTATGAACTCTCACTTTGGCTTTGAGTTTGGTTCTAATTGTGTTGTAGGAAATGTGGACTTTAATGGCAACATGTACCAAGGATGGAACACTCCAAGATGGGAGGAGTCTCAAGGAATTGATCACTCCTATTGGCAACAACCCCCGGATACTTATAGGTATAACTCCCATCCTAATGCATGTCAATTTAACGGCTATGATGACTCTTTTTGTGACACTCAACAATCACCATCATATGCATATGAATCTCATCCTCAACATGATGCTCAACCATACTCACAAGCCCCATATCACCAAAACCCTCCATATGACCCCAATCCTTATCCACCATACCCACCACCTTATGAGCCATATGAACCATACATGGAACCACCACCATTCCAACACAATTACTCTCAAGAACTACCTCAATGTACACCATCTCCATACCCTTACCAAGAAGAACCACCTTCCCACTATAAACTCTCTCTCCAAAATAATGAACCCTCTTATCCACCCCAAGCCCCAATAGATGACTCTCTCACATTGCTACTTCAAGGACAAGCGGATATGCAAAGGAACACCCTAGAGTTTGTGACTAACTTGACCAAGGTAGTGCATACTTTAGCCTACAAATGTTTGAACACTCAAGGTGCTTCCCTAGCCACATATGGAGAATCAATTGAAGAGCAAAGCATGAAGGAGAGATTGAAAACTCTGGTGGGGGATGAGGGATGCTATTTTGTGTTGGAACAATTGGAGGTGCCTATGATCATTGAAGAAAAGGAAGAAGTGGTTGAAGATCTAGGGGATGTTGAAAGTCCATGGGAATGTAGCATCATGGAGCACTTTCCCAAGAAGCTTGATATTGATGTTGAGGAGGGTGCGCAACCTCCAAGGCATGTCATAGTTGAAGACTTGGGAGAAGCTTATCAAGAGATGGATGCAATCATGGATGAATTTCTCTCTACAATGGAATCCCCTCCCATTGGACATGAAGCTCAAATTTTGAAGGAGTGTGCACAACCTCCCAAGGAAGATGAGAATGGCATGGTGTATATTGAAATTGAAGAATATGAGGAGGTGGAGCAAGAGATGGATTCATTCGTCAATGAATTCCTATCAAAAATTGAATCACCTTCCATTAGACAAGATGAAGTTCTTGAAGATAACACCAAGCCACGTAACAAAGAGGAGGAGGTTGAAATTAGAGAAAATTATGAAGAGGTGGAAACAACTAAAGAGGAGCACAAGGAAGTGGACCTTGCACTGTCTAAGAGTGGGGAAGCCTCTCTTCCCAAATTACCATCCAATACAACAAGTAAGTGGGTAAAATCTCTATCCCTAAGCTTTAATGTCTCACTTGAATATGGTTTGATTGAAAATGATGGTCAACTTAGAACTCTTTGTGGAATTAAAAGTGGAAATGAGTTGTGTAGTAGTTAGAAAGTAGGTGTTAAGCTCATTAAGGTCAAGGCCTCAAGGTATAGGGATAATGTTGGGACAAGGATCACCTTGTATGGATCTAGAAGGAAGCGTTGGTGGAGTAAAGAGAATTCTGTGTGTCCACCACATTTATGTCAACCACCCATCCGACAAAATCATGGAACTCAACTAACGGATGGATGCGAAAATAAGATATGGGATCCCGGTTCGCTATGTGAAGACCAAATATGGGGACTCGTATTTTGGGTAGAACTCTGCCCAAGCTTAATAAAAAGGGTTGGAAATTCTGTCAACCAATTGAGGAGCATGGATCCTTGGAAATTCAAGGAGGAGTACAAACATAAGCCACCATGACAACAAGCATCTCAAAATGTCCAACTAAGGACTTAAACTAAAAGTGCTAGGTGGGAGACACCCCACCATGGTAAACTCTTTCCAATCTTTTACATTTACTTAATAAGTGATTTGAGTTACCATTGTAGGTAGATGTTTCATACAAATTTGTTTGTACAACTTAATTGTTAGCTTAGTCACATGCATGTTGTGTTTAGTAGTAGATGAATAATATAAAAAAAAATTGTATTTTTGTGAATTGTATGATGGTTGAGTGAATAAGAGTTGTGAACACTAAGGGGAGCACCCAGCAACTTGTTTCATGAAAAAAAAAAAAGGTGGACGCGCGCGCACCATGTATGCGCACGCGTCCCTGTGTGGATGCACCACGAGCCACACTCCCGAGAGTTGGGCCTCCCTTGGGCAAACATTATGCCTTGAGCCCAACACGATCCACGCGGACGCGCACATGCCGCGTCCGCGCCGATTTGCTGCTGCAATAATTGAGCCAAACCCCAGAGAGTTGAGCCATTTATGGGCTAGCCTTAAGCCCCAGGCCCAACACGATCTGCGCGAGAGCACGCATCACGCTAACACACCATTTCACAACTCGACAATGTACGCGGACGCGCACTTGCTGCGCGCGCGTCCCTTGCATGCCGCCACCAATTTAGGCCACGGACCCGAGAGTTGGGCGTGCCTCAGGCCCATTCTAAGCCGCAGGCCCAAATCTCATGTACGCGTGCGCGCACCGTACGCGCACACGCCCTTACCTATTCTGCCATCCCACGCTAGAGCGCACTACACGCTCACGCGTGGACCTCCAAATTTTCTCACTGCGCGCGGACGCGTACATGTTGCGTGCGCGCCGATCTGATAGCACAACTTCCAGGCCATTCTCCAGAGAGTTAGGCCTGAGTTGGGCCAACTCTAAGCCTCTAGCCCAACTCCATGCACGCATGCGCGCACTGTACACGCACGCGCCCTTTCCTGGTTTGACTCATCCACGCTTAAGCGCGGTGTACGCGCACGCATCGGCGCCCAGTTTCCCCAATGGACGCGAACGCGCAAGGTGCGCGCGCGCGTCGATTTAAAAATAAGGGATAACCCTAATGCGCGACGCACACTGCGCAGTCGCGCACCTTTCCCCCTCCAACCCCCATTACCGTTTCTTCTTCTTCCTACCCTCCATTACCGCCGCTGCTCCGCCGGCCACCACCGCACGGCCAACCCCTTCCCTCGCCATCACCCCAATCGCCCATATTCTCTCTCTCTCGTCCATCCATCTCCGCCCGAACACCAACCACCACAGTCACCCCTCTCCCTTCCAGCCTCATCACCACCCAGCCTCTTTCTCCCTCCAGCTCATCTCGGCGGCCGCAGCAACTAGCGCCGCCTCTCTCCTGCCGTAACCGCCACCGTTCGCGGCGGCGCGACTGCTGTTTCTATTGCCCCACCCCCTATTTCTCTTCCATACCCAATTCCGCCCCTGCTCCCAGGTTCCCACACAACTTCTGTTTTTCTGTTTTTTTTTTCTTTTAATCCTCAATTTCTGTTAGTTAGTATAATTCTCTGTTAGTTCGTTTCAATTCAATTTCGCATGTTAAGTTAGATAGATATAACTGCGGTTAGGTAGCTAGGGCTGGATAGAGGATTCTAGACCTGATAATTGCTCCGTATGTGCATACTTGCCGCCTGCTTCCTTGAGTACTGTCTGTTGGTTTTGGGTTGTCATTTCTGGCGCTATATGTTGCTCCATACTATCTGTTTGCTGCTGTGCATAATTGATATTGTTTTCTGTAATAATTGTGCTAATTTGCTATCCGGGAACGTCCAATTTTAAGCCGGAATGCTGCCCGCTTTTCAAGGAAATTAGTTTCATTTTGATCTTTAATTCAAATTTGGGCAACTTTCTGTTTCCTTTTGACTTCCCGGATTTGCACAATCTTCGTGAACATGAACCACAATCTTTTCTTTTTAATTGCACAAAAATGTCATCATCTTCCTAACCTACTTTTCTAACTCACTAACTTCTTTAACCAATTGCTTTCCACTCCTCTTTAACCGTCATTAACCATTCTTTTACACTTTGATGATATTATTTCCTTTTGAATAAGATTTGTTGCCCTAATGAGGATGACATTTTTTTTGGTTCATTTGTTCGCTTATGGTTTACTTGTTCACTTTTGCATAGTTACTGCAACATCATGATTATTCTTTGACAATTGTCTCCTGAACATGCCTTCTTTGTTACATGCTAAATGTTCCATATATTCTACCCTATTTTTCAGGATGTCAGATAAGGGCAAAGCCATAGCCACTGCCTCCAAGAAAAGAAAACTCTCTACACCCTCCATTCCTGCCATCTACAAGCATTATGCCAAGAATCATTTGAATGATGTAGACAAAGAAAATCAGCAGTTACCTTCTACCAATCCAGACAAATTCCCCAATCTCTACTGTGAGCTTCGATTTTCCAAATATCGAACCACAAAGCTGAATGTTGAGAAGAAATTACTCCTCCCTAATGATGTGAGACGGTCCATTACCGGTCGGATCCTTGAGTTGGGTATCGATTTTGTTGACCGCGATTTGGGGGATATCAATGTATCTTGGGTGAAGGAATTCTACTGCAATTTCTTCCGCCCAACCTTGGATTCGGTTCAGGTGAGGGGTAGGGAGGTCATGGTTACTGAGACTGCTATTGAGGAGGCGCTACAGTGCCGGCATGTCCCTGATGAGCTGTGTGCCCATCAGCAGGCTGAGTTGGCCATACACAGCATGACTTTTGATTATGAAGCACTCAGAAGTGTCATTGGGTTACCAGATGCCACATGGGTTTTGGATGCAAATAATACTAAGCCGAAAGGGATGCTCTTTACTCATCTGACTCGTGAGGCCAAGACTTGGCAGATGATATTCGCATGCTATGTCCTACCCACCACCCACTTCTCTGAGATCCCCATGGAGATGCTCCTACTGATTGGATGTGTCATGGAGGGGAAGGATGTCTCTTTCCCTAGACTTATCAGACAGTGCATGTGGCGGGCGCATATTCGTGGCCTACTCCCTTTTCTTACATTGGTCACGAGTATGGCGGCCCTAGCTGAGGTCCCATGGCTGGACGATGATGTGCGACCACCGCCCCCTGATGCTGATGACAGGGAGGTTACTATCCCCTGGGGTGGTTGGGTGCACGAGAGGCCACCTGCTAGACGCCGCTCTCGGGCTAGAGCTGTCATCGGGACGCCTTCACCATCAGCCCCTACAGCTGCCCCATCATCCTCTACAGCTGCAGTTCCTTCATCATCTACAGATCCTCCGGCAGCACCTGAGCCTACTTATCTCCTGGTCTAGCGTCTTTTCCGGTTCTTAGAGCGCGAGAGATGCCATGTCAGACGCCGTTTAGACCGGATGGACCAGGCACTTATTTCTTTGGGTGCTGAGCTACCTCCGCTTCCCGATTCTCCGGCCTCCGATGAGCAGGATCATCAGGAGGAGGATGCGGAGGCACCAGTTCAGCAGGATGCCCATGCCACTACAGCGCCACCACAGACTCATGAGGATCCGGTCCCACAGCCACAGCCAGAGCCAGAGCCTATCGTTGTACCTCCCACTGATCCTCTGGTTTAGCATCGAGGACGATGCTTGGTTTTAAGTGTGGGGAGGGCACCGGTAGCATTATTTGGGAACCGGTGAACTTTTCGGCCTAGTTATCTTATCTTGCACATCTTTGTATATATTTTGATGCATTTCTAGTTGCTCTGGATACCTTTTATTGTTTATTTTGGATTTTAGATATTTTGATGCTTTTGAATATTTGTAGAAGTTTTGGATGATAGATTCCGTACTCTTAGTTGGATTTTTCTTTATACATTTTTGTAGTTGTGGTTGTGATTAGAAAGCATACTTTGAATTGCAAATATTTAGTCACCTTTTTTTTGCATAAGAAATTGATTTTAAGTGAGAAAAGGAAAAGGTGAACTAAGAAAATTTTTGGATTTTTCAATCACAACAATACTTAGTCAAATATTGAGATCTTTCCAAGGAGTTTAAATACAGGGCATTAACCCAATTGATTGAAAGAAAATTTTTTGGTGAAACTTGCTTGAATTTCATACCTTGTAGCATGTATTGAATTGAGAACACAAGCTTGTGAGACTTGAGCCTAATGAGGTGGTTACATTTTATAACCATTTATTTTCCATTCTTGTGTGAAATTGCTCTCTTTCTATGATTGTAATCCTTGATTTGCTTGATTCTATATGTCCATCTATCTCTTGTATTTATACATTTATATGATTGAGGCCATTACTTCATTAGCTCACTTACCCAAATAGCCAACCTTTACTCTCCATTGTTAACCAATTTTGAGCCTATGCTTAACCAACTTGTTCTCAATTTAGCACATTACAAGCCCAAGGCGGAAAACCAATAAAAGTCCTTATTTGGATCTTTGATTAGCCTAGGCTAGTGAGAGTGTTTATTACTCAAAGTTGGTGAGATTTGGGAACATTGGATGGGAAAAAGGGGTAGTACACTTTCATGTTTAGGAATTGGGTACATATTCATGTATTGATTAAATATAGAGACCTTATGCATTGATGTTCTTGTATATAGTTTGAAAAAAAAAAAGAAGAAGAAGAATATATAAAGAAAAGAAAAAAAATGATGATGAAAAAGAAAAAAAATATATATATATATATATAATAAAGAGGGGACAAAATACCCCAAGGTGAGTTCAATCAAAGGGAATCAATGCATAAGTGTTGTGAATCAAACAAGAATGCATGAGTATGTGAGAAAAAAGTGAAGAATGGGTAGTTAGAATAGCTTCCATTTGTATAGGTCATTAAATAGGTTAGGTGGGAAAGTCTATGTTAATCAAAGATTCAATTCTTAGTCCACTTAACCATAAATGATCCTACCTTAACCCTAACCCCATTACAACCTAAATGAAAGACCTCATGATGAATGTATGCATGCATTGAATAAGTGTTGATTGTTAGAGAAAATCAAATTTTGGAAAGCTTGATTAGAAGAGAATTGAGTGGATTAACCCCTAAATACTTGAGTGAATAGAGCGGATATACATCCGGTGAGGGTTCAAAAGTTCAATTACATGTGTCACCCATATTATCCATATTCTTGCAAGTTTGAACTCTTTTTGACAATTCAATACAATTGCGGTTTGGACTTAGTTCCTATATGCCTAGCTCTTGTGCTTACACATGCTCTCTTGGCAATTTGATATGTTTGAATTAAGCATTTGCATTCACTTTAGGTAGTTGCATTTAGATAGGACTCATATAGTTTAGTTGCATTCAATAAATGTTATAACCTTTAGTTCCTTCTTATTTTAGCATGAGGACATGCTAAGGTTTAAGTGTGGGGAGGTTGACAAACCCCAATTTGACGGTTTATTTTGTATTGAGTTTAGGGTAATTTGATAACCTTTCGTCACATTTAGCCTATGAATTAGCATGGTTTTGTTATCTCTCCCATATTTGTGCTTAAGTGTAAAAACATGCTTTTTAAGCCTTATTTTGATGAATTCTAGTTTCTCTTTGATTCCATAAGATGCCTTGATGTGTTTGCTAGTAATTACAGGATTGAAATAGGCTAGGCATGGATCAAAGGAAGCAAGGAAGGAAGCATACAAGTGGAGAGAAGCATAAAAAGTCAAAGAAGCAAAGTCAGTCATGCACGCGCACGCGCACAAGGCGCTCGCGCGCACAAGGCGCTCGCGCGCACATTGCAAAACAGGTCAAGGACGCGCACGCGTACCGTGCGCGCACGCGCCGATGATGGCACATGACCTCACTAATGCAACACGTGCCTGGCGATTTGAGAGGGTTTCTGAACCCATTTTGGCGCCAAATGCTAAGGAGGAGGAATATAAAGATGAAGGATTAATTAGAGAAGGAGGAGGCAATAATACACACTCACTAGGATTAGTTTAGAGTTAGTTTCTAGAGAGAGAAGCTCTCACTTCTCTCTAGAATTAGGATTAGGTTTAGGTTAATCTCTCTTCTTAGATCTAGGTTTAATTCATGCTTTGATTCAATTTTCTTTTATCAATTCTTAATCTTCTCATCTCTCTTTCTAGTTATGTGCTTTCATAATTGTAATTCTTCATTTTGTTTTGGATAGATTGTTGTTCCTTTGTTTCCTTTCAATAATGCAATTTGAGGTAATTCATGATAGTTGTGATTTCCTTGATTGTTGTTGTTAATTCTTTGCAATAATTGTTGTTAGATTCTATTCTTGTTACCAATTTACTATGCTTTTCTTTTATGCCTTCCAAGTGTTTGATGAAATGCTTGGTTGGGTGTTAGTGTAGGTTTTGTTTCTCTTGGCCTAGGTAGAGTAATTAGTGACTCTTGAGTTATCTAATTCCCTTGTTGATTGATAATTAGAAGTTGCTAATTGATTTGAATACCTCTAAAGCTATTCTTTCCCTTAGGAATTGATTAGGACTTGAGGAATTAAATTGATTCATCCGCTTGACTTTCCTTTATTTAGTAAGGGTTAACTAAGTGGTAGCAATAAACAATTCTCATCACAATTGAGAAGGATAACTAGGATAGGACTTCTAATTCTCATATCTTGCCAAGAGCCTTTTACAGTTGTTAGTTTATTTTCATTGCCATTTACTTTCATGCCTCTTATCCAAAACCCCAAAATAACTCAAACCAATAACAAGACACTTTGTTGTAATTCCTAGGGAGAACGACCCGAGGTTTGAATACTTCGGTTTATAAATTTTAGGGGTTTGTACTAGTGACAAACAACTTTTTGTATGAAAGGATTATTGTTTGGTTTAGAAACTATACTTTACAACGAGATTTCATTAGTGAAATTCTAAACCGTCAAAAATCCATTCGTCACCAAGGTAGAGGACTTGTCCGCCACCTTATAAAGTTCTTGGGATATAACCTCATGAACTTCTATTTCTTCTCCAATCATGATGCTATAAATCATGATAGCCCGGTCTATAGTAACTTCGGACCGATTGCTAGTGGGAATGATTGAGCGTTGGATAAACTCCAACCATCCCCTAGCCACGGGCTTGAGGTCATGCCTTCTCAATTGAACCGGCTTCCCTCTTGAATCTCTCTTCCATTGGGCGCCCTCTTCACAAATGTCTATGAGGACTTGGTCCAACCTTTGATCAAAGTTGACCCTTCTAGTGTAAGGATGTTCATCTCCTTGCATCATGGGCAAGTTGAATGCCAACCTTACATTTTCCGGACTAAAATCCAAGTATTTCCCCCGAACCATAGTAAGCTAATTCTTTGGATCCGGGTTCACACTTTGGTCATGGTTCTTGGTGATCCATGCATTGGCATAGAACTCTTGAACCATTAAGATTCCGACTTGTTGAATGGGGTTGGTAAGAACTTCCCAAACTCTTCTTCGGATCTCATGTCGGATCTCCGGATATTCACTCTTTTTGAGTGAAAAAGGGACCTCGGGGATCACCTTCTTCAAGGCCACAACTTCATAGAAGTGGTCTTGATGCACCCTTGAGATGAATCTCTCCATCTCCCATGACTCGGAGGTAGAAGCTTTTGCCTTCCTTTTCCTCTTTCTAGAGGTTTCTCCGGCCTTGGATGCCATAAATGGTTATGGAAAAACAAAAAGCAATGCTTTTACCACACCAAACTTAAAAGGTTTGCTCGTCCTTGAGCAAAAGAAGAAAGAAGAGAGTAGAAGAAGAAGAAATGAGGAAGAAGGGAATGGCTTTCTGTTCGCCCAAAAAGGGGAGAAGTGGGGTTTAGGTTGTGTGAAAATGAAGGAGTGAAGAAGGGTTTATATAGGAGTGGGGAGAGGGGTAAGGTTCGGTCAAGTAAGGGTGGGTTTGGGTGGGAAAGTGGTTTGAATTTGAATGGTGAGGTAGATGGGGTTTTATGAAGGATGGATGTGAGTGGTGAAGAGAAAGATGGGATTTGATAGGTGAAGGGTTTTTGGGGAAGAGGTGTTGAGGTGATTGGTGATTGGGTGAAGAAGAGAGAGAGTGGTAGGGTAGGTGGGGATCCTGTGGGGTCCACAGATCCTGAGGTGTCAAGGAAAAGTCATCCCTGCACCAAATGGCATGCAAAAATGCGTTTTTAGCCAATTCTGGCGTTAAACGCCGGGCTGGTGCCCATTTCTAGCGTTTAACGCCAAGTGCTTGCCCTTTTCTGGCGTTTAACGCCAGTCTGGTGCCCCTTTCTGGCGTTAAACGCCCAGAATGGTGCCAGACTGGGCGTTAAACGCCCAACAGCTAGCCTTACTGGCGTTTAAACGCCAGCACGCTCTCCTCCAGGGTGTGCTGTTTTTCTTTCTATCTTTCATTCTGTTTTTGCTTTTTTCATTGATTTTGTGACTTCTCATGATCATCAACCTACAGAAAACATAAAATAACAAAAGAGAATAGATAAAATATAACATTGGGTTGCCTCCCAACAAGCGCTTCTTTAATGTCATTAGCTTGACAGAGGACTCTCATGGAGCCTCAGAAATGCTCAGAGCTATGTTGGAACCTCCCAACACCAAACTTAGAGTTTGAATGTGGGGGTTCAACACCAAACTTAGAAGTTGGTTGTGGCCTCCCAACACCAAACTTAGAGTTTGACTGTGGGGGCTCTGTTTGGCTCTGTTTTGAGAGAAGCTCTTCATGCTTCCTCTCCATGATGACAGAGGGATATCCTTGAGCCTTAAACACAAAGGATTCTTTATTCACTTGAATGATCAATTCTCCTCTATCAACATCAATCACAGCCTTTGCTGTGGTTAG
Organism: Arachis hypogaea; assembly: GCF_003086295.3. NCBI lineage: Eukaryota > Viridiplantae > Streptophyta > Magnoliopsida > Fabales > Fabaceae > Arachis > Arachis hypogaea. The sequence continues at coordinate 57,200,661 of NC_092041.1, forward strand.
GAAGGGTCTGCCAAGGATGATGGATTCATCCATGCACTTCCCAGTCTCAAGGACTATGAAATCAGCAGGGATGTAATGATCTTCAACTTTTACCAGAACATCCTCTACAAGTCCATAAGCTTGTTTTCTTGAATTGTCTGCCATCTCTAGTGAGATTTTTGCAGCTTGCACCTCAAAGATCCCTAGCTTCTCCATTACAGAGAGAGGCATGAGGTTTACACTTGACCCTAGGTCACACAAGGCCTTCTTGAAGGTCATGGTGCCAATGGTACAAGGTATTGAGAACTTCCCAGGATCCTGTCTCTTTTGAGGTAATTTCTGCCTAGACAAGTCATCCAGTTCTTTGGTGAGCAAAGGGGGTTCATCCTCCCAAGTCTCATTTCCATATAACTTGTCATTTAGCTTCATGATTGCTCCAAGGTATTTAGCAACTTGCTCTTCAGTGACATACTCATCCTCTTCAGAGGAAGAATACTCATCAGAGCTCATGAATGGCAGAAGTAAGTCCAATGGAATCTCCATGGTCTCAGTTTGAGCCTCAGATTCCCATGGTTCCTCATTGGGGAACTCATTGGAGGCCAGTGGACGTCCATTGAGGTCTTCCTCAGTGGCGTTCACTGTCTCTTCCTCCTCTCCAAATTCGGCCATGTTGATGGCCTTGCACTCTCCTTTTGGATTTTCTTCTGTATTGCTTGGGAGAGTACTAGGAGGGAGTTCAGTAATTTTCTTGCTCAGCTGACCCACTTGTCCCTCCAAGTTTCTAATGGAGGACCTTGTTTCAGTCATGAAACTTTGAGTGGTTTTGATTAGATCAGAGACCATGGTTGCTAAGTCAGAGTGGTTCTGCTTAGAATTCTCTGTCTGTTGCTGAGAAGATGATGGAAAAGGCTTGCTATTGCTAAACCTGTTTCTTCCACCATTATTATTGTTGAAACCTTGTTGAGGTCTCTGTTGATCCTTCCATGAGAGATTTGGATGATTTCTCCATGAAGGATTATAGGTGTTTCCATAGGGTTCTCCCATGTAATTCACCTCTTCCATTGAAGGGTTCTCAGGATCATAAGCTTCTTCTTCAGATGAAGCTTCCTTAGTACTGCTTGGTGCATTTTGCATTCCAGACAGACTTTGAGAAATCATATTGACTTGTTGAGTCAATATTTTGTTCTGAGCCAATATGGCATTCAGAGTGTCAATCTCAAGAACTCCTTTCTTCTGATTAGTCCCATTGTTCACAGGATTCCTTTCAGAAGTGTACATGAATTGGTTATTTGCAACCATTTCAATCAGCTCTTGAGCTTCTGTAAGCGTCTTCTTCAGATGAAGAGATCCTCCAGCAGATCTATCCAAAGACATCTTGGATAGTTTAGAGAGACCATCATAGAAAATACCTATGATGCTCCATTCAGAAAGCATATCAGTGGGACACTTTCTGATTAATTGTTTGTATCTTTCCCAAGCTTCATAGAGGGATTCTCCTTCCTTCTGTCTGAAGGTTTGGACTTCCACTCTAAGCTTACTCAATTTTTGAGGTGGAAAGAACTTTGCCAAGAAGGCATTGACTAGCTTTTCCCAAGAGTTCAGGCTTTCTTTAGGTTGTGAGTCCAACCATGTTCTAGCTCTGTCTCTTACAGCAAAAGGGAATAGCATAAGTCTGTAGACCTCAGGGTCAACCCCATTAGTCTTGACAGTGTCACAGATTTGCAAGAATTCAGCTAAGAACTGATGAGGATCTTCCAATGGAAGTCCATGGAACTTGCAATTCTGTTGCATTAGAGAAACTAATTGAGGCTTAAGCTCAAAGTTGTTTGCTCCAATGGCAGGGATAGAGATGCTTCTCCCATAAAAGTCGGGAGTAGGTGCAGTAAAGTCACCCAGCACCTTCCTTGCATTGTTGGCATTGTTGTTGTTTTCGGCTGCCATGGGTTCTTCTTCCTTGAAGATTTCTGTTAGGTCCTCTACAGAGAATTGTGCCTTAGCTTCTCTTAGCTTTCGCTTCAAGGTCCTTTCAGGTTCAGGGTCAGCCTCAACAAGAATGCTTTTGTCTTTGCTCCTGCTCATATGAAAGAGAAGAGAACAAGAAAATGTGGAATCCTCTATGTCACAGTACCGAGATTCCTTGAGGTGTCAGAGGAAAAGAAAAATAGAAGGCAGAAGTAGAAGAATTCGAACTTATCAAAGAAGATGGAGTTCGAATTGTGCATTAAGGAATAGTGTTAGTCCATAAATAGAAAGATGTGAGAAGAAGGGAAGCAATTTTCGAAAATTAGGTAAAAGATTTTGAAAACATTTTGAAAAACACTAATTGATTTTTGAAAATAAAAGTGGGAAAGAAGTCAAGTGTTTTTTTTTGAAAAAGATTTGAAATTAGAAATTAAAAAGATATGATTGAAAACTATTTTGAAAAAGATGTGGTTAAGAAGATATGATTGGTTTTAAAAAGATGTGATTGGGAAGATATGATTTGAAAAACATTTTAAAAAGATTTGCTTTTGAAAATTAATGACTTGGCTATCAAGAAAAGATATGATTCAAACATTAAACCTTTCTCAACAGAAAAGGCAACATACTTGAAATGTTGAATCAAATCATTAATTGATAGTAAGTATCTTTGAAAATGGAAAGAAATTAATTTTGAAAACATATGATTGAAAAGATATGATTTGAAAAAGATTTGATTTTGAAAAACTTTGAAAACTTGAAAAAAATTTGCATTAAAAACAAAATCTTCCCTCTTGTGCCATCATGGCGTTAAACGCCCAGAATGGTGCACATTCTGGCGTTTAACGCCCAAAACTCTACCCTTTTGGGCGTTAAACGCCCAGCCAGGCACCCTGGCTGGCGTTTAAACGCCAGTCTGTCTTCTTCACTGGGCGTTTTGAACGCCCAGCTTTTTCTGTATAATTCCTCTGCAGTATGTTCTGAATCTTCAATTCTCTGTATTATTGACTTGAAAAGACACCAATTGAAAATATTTTTGGATTTTTAATCATGAGGAATAATCAAAATGCAACTAAAGTCAAATAACAATGCATGCAAGACACCAAAATTAGCAGTTTGTATACTACTGACACTAATGAGAATGCATATGAGACACATAAACACTCAAGAGAATTCAAAGATCAGAGTAATGAAATCATCAAGAACATCTTGAAGATCCTTAAGACGCATGAATGAATGCAAGAAGAATAGAAACATGCAATGGACACCAAACTTAGAATGAAACACTAGATTCAAACAAGAAATATTTTTGGATTTTATGATTTTGTAAAATTTTTTTTGGATTTTTCGAAAATAAAGTGGAAAAAGGTATCAAAATTCTTGATGAGAATTCCAGGAATCATGCAATGTTTAGTCTAAGACTCCGGTCCAGGAATTAGACATGGCTTCACAGCCAGCCAAGCTTTCAAAGAAAGCTTCGGTCCAAAACACTAGACATGGCCAATGGCCAGCCAAGCCTTAGCAGATCACTGCTCCAACAGCAAGATTGATAGAAATCAACAAGCTCTTGTGATGATAAGTTGAAACCTCGGTCCAATGAAATTAGACATGGCTTCACAGCCAGCCAGACTTCAACAGATCATCTTGAAACACTAGAATTCATTCTTAAGAACTCTAAAGAAAAAATACCTAATCTAAGCAACAAGATGAACCGTCAGTTGTCCAAACTCAACAATCCTCGGCAACGGCGCCAAAAACTTGGTATGCGAAATTGTGATCAATACTTTTCACAACTCAAATAATCCCCGGTGATGAAACCAAAAACTTGGTGTTCAATACCATGGCATAAACACAACTTCACACAACTAACCAGCAAGTGTACTGGGTCGTCCAAGTAATAAACCTTACGCGAGTAAGGGTCGATCCCACAGAGATTGTTGGTATGAAGCAAGCTATGGTCACCTTGTAAATCTTAGTCAGGCAAACTCAAATGGATATGGGTGATATACGAATAAAACATAAAGATAAAGATAGAGATACTTATGTAATTCATTGGTGGGAATTTTAGATAAGCGTATGAAGATACTTGTCCCTTCCGTCTCTCTGCTTTCCTACTGTCTTCATCCAATCCTTCTTACTCCTTTCCATGGCAAGCTTATGCAAGGGTTTCACCGTTGTCAGTGGCTACCTCCCATCCTCTCAGTGGAAATGTTCAACGCACCCTGTCACGGCACGGATATCCATCTGTCGGTTCTCAATCAGGCCGGAATAGAATCCAGTGATTCTTTTGCGTCTGTCACTAACGCCCCGCCCTCAGGAGTTTGAAGCTCGTCACAGTCATTCAATCATTGAATCCTACTCAGAATACCACAGACAAGGTTAGACCTTCCGGATTCTCTTGAATGCCGCCATCAGTTCTAGCCTATACCACGAAGACTCTGATCTCATGGAATGGCTGGCTCGTTTGTCAGGCGAGCACTCGGTTGTCAGGCGATCAACCATGCATCGTGTATCAGGAATCCAAGAGATATCCACCCAATCTAAGGTAGAACGGAGGTGGTTGTCAGGCACACGTTCATAGGTGAGAATGATGATGAGTGTCACGGATCATCACATTCATCAAGTTGAAGAACAAGTGGTATCTTAGAACAAGAACAAGTGGAATTGAATAGAAGAACAATAGTAATTGCATTAATACTCGAGGTACAGCAGAGCTCCACACCTTAATCTATGGTGTGTAGAAACTCCACCGTTGAAAATACATAAGAACAAGGTCTAGGCATGGCCGAATGGCCAGCCTCCCAAAGAGGGTTCAATCATAAAAACATGATCAAAAGCTCTCTAAATACAATAGTAAAAGGTCCTATATATAGAGAACTAGTAGCCTAGGGTGTACAGAGATGAGTAAATGACATAAAAATCCACTTCCGGGCCCACTTGGTGTGTGCTTGGACTGAGCATTGAAGCATTTTCGTGTAGAGACTCTTCTTGGAGTTAAACGTCAGCTTTTGTGCCAGTTTGGGCGTTTAACTCCCACTTTGGTGCCAGTTCCGGCGTTTAACGCTGGAAATTCTGAGGGTGATTTTGAACGCCGGTTTGGGCCATCAAATCTTGGGCAAAGTATGGACTATCATATATTGTTGGAAAGCCCAGGATGTCTACTTTCCAACGCCGTTGAGAGCGCGCCAATTGGGCTTCTGTAGCTCCAGAAAATTCACTTTGAGTGCAGGGAGGTCAGAATCCAACAGCATCTGCAGTCCTTTTTAGTCTCTGAATCAGATTTTTGCTCAGGTCCCTCAATTTTAGCCAGAAAATACCTGAAATCACAGAAAAACACACAAACTCATAGTAAAGTCCAGAAAAGTGAATTTTAACTAAAAACTAATAAAAATATATTAAAAAATAACTAGATCATACTAAAAACAATGCCAAAAAGCGTACAAATTATCCGCTCATCATCGTCTCTCAAGGAATTGTAGGGAAGTATGTTACTATTGGTTATGGAAAAGTATTTTTTTGGGATTTTTTAAATGTTGAAAAAGGAATATAAATAACAAGGAAGTAAACTAACAACTATGAAAAGTCCTAGCATGGATTGATCATTAGAAGTCCTATCCTTATTATCATCATCAATTGTGATGGTAATTGCTTTTTACTTCCACTTAATTAACCTCTAACAATGAAGGAAAGTCAAGTGGATAAAATCAACTTAAGTTCACAAGTTCTAATCGAAGAATAGATTTAGTGAAACTTAAGCCAACTAGCAATTTTTAATTATCAATCAATAATAAACTTTTGATAACTCAAGAGTCTCTAATTGATCAATCCAAGTTAAGTACATAAAAATCTAGTTTAAAATCCTCCCAAGCATTTTATCAAACACTTGGAAGGTACAAAATAAAAGCATAGAAAAGCAGTGAGAGATTGTAAGATCTAAGACTAACCCAAGCAAAGAAATAACAATAACCACACAATTAAATAGTAAGAAACATGAAGCACAAATTGCATTGATCAAAATTGAGAGTAACACATGACTCATAAACCAAATTAGCAAAATAAAGGAATCAATAGTAGAATAGATAAGCTAAAGTGATAGAACAAATAAAATTAGAAAAACCTAAATTAAAACAAGGTAGAAATCTGAAATTGAGAAGAACTAGACCTAAAAACCTAAAACCTAGAGAGAGGCTTTAGAAAACTGCATCTAAACCTAACTAATGTGAATGAAAGTGTGAATGAATGCATCCTCCAACCTGCTCCACTCTGCAGCCTCTAATCTGGATTTTTGGGTCTGAAACTGGGTTAAAAAAGAGCCTAGAAATTGCTCCCAGTGTTTTCTATAAATTGCACCATGTGACGCTCGTCACACGTACGTGTCGCTCATGCGTATGATGAGCGGATAATTTATACGCTTTTTGGCATTATTTTTAGGTAGTTTTTAGTAGGATCTAGCTACTTTTATGGATGTTTTTACTAGTTTTTATGCAAAATTCACATTTCTGGACTTTACTATGAGTTTGTGTGTTTTTCTGTGATTTCAGGTATTTTCTGGCTGAAATTGGGGGACCTGAGCAAAAATCTGATTCAGGCTGAAAAAGGACTGCTGATGTTGTTGGATTCTGACCTCCCTGCACTCGAAATGGTTTTTCTAGAGCTATAGAACTCCAAATGGCGTGCTCTCAATGGCGTTAAAAAGTAGACATCCAGAGCTTTCCAGTAATAGTTAATAGTTCATACTTTGTTCGAGTTAGACGACGCAAACTGGCATTCAACGCCAGTTCCATGCTGCATTCTGGAGTAAAATGCTAGAAACACGTCACAAACCAGAGTTAAATGCCAAAAACACGTTACAACTTGGCGTTTAACTCCAAGAGAAGCCTCTGCACGTGTAAAGCTCAAGCTCAACCCAAGCACACACTAAAGTGGGCCCCAGAAGTAGATTTCTGCAGTTAGACTTATTTCTGTAAACCCTAGTGGCTAGTTTAGTATAAATAGAACTTTTTACTATTATACTAGTGTCAGTCTTTGACCAGGTCCTTTTCTCTATTTTCGAATTCATATGCCATTCCTGGACCATCACTTATGTATTTTCAACGGTGGAGTTTCTACACACCATAGATTAAGGGTGTAGAGCTTTGCTTTACCTCGAGTTTTAATGCAAAGTACTACTGTTTTCTATTCAATTTAGCTTATTCTTATTCTAAGATATTCGTTGCACTTCAACTTGATGGATGTGATGATCCGTGACACTCATCATCATTCTCACCTATGAAAGCGTGCATGATAACCACTCCCGTTCTACCTTAGATCGAGCACATATCTCTTGGATTCCTTAATCAGAATCTTCGTGGTATAAGCTAGAACCCTTTGGCGGCCACTCTTAAGAATCCGGAAAGTCTAAACCTTGTCTGTAGTATTTCGAGTAGGATTCAAGGATTGAATGACTATGACGAGCTTCAAACTCGCGATTGTGGGGCGTAGTGACAGACGCAAAAGAATCAATGGATTCTATTCCGACATGATCGAGAATCGACAGATGAATAACCGTGTTGTGACAAGAGCATTTGGACCATTTTCATTGAGAGGATGGGAAGTAGCCATTGACAACGGTGATGCCCTACATACAGCTTGCCATGGAAAGGAGTATGAAGGATTTAAGGAAGGCAATAAGAAAGCAGAGATTCAACAGGAACAAAGCATCGCCATACACTTATCTGAAATTCCCACCAATGATTTACATAAGTATCTCTATCTTTATTTTATGCTTTATTTATTATTAATTTCCAAAACCATTATAATCATTTGAATCCGCCTGACTGAGATTTACAAGATGACCATAGCTTGCTTCAGACCAACAATCTCCGTGGGATCGACCCTTACTCACGTAAGATTTATTACTTGGACGACCTAGTGCACTTGCTGGTTAGTTGTGCGAAGTTGTGAGGAATGTGAGTGAACTATAGTAGTGTGCACCAAGTCTCTAGAGCCATTGCTAATAATTGTTCAAGTTATGAAAAGAGTAAATCATAATTTTTCCTATCAAGTTTTTGGCACCGTTGTCGGGGATTGTTCGAGTTTGGACAACTGACGGTTCATATTGTTGCTCAGATTAGGTAATTTTCTTTTCAAAAATTTTTTAAAAATCTTTCAAAATTTTTTATTGTGTTTTCATTTTTCTAAAAAAATAATTTTCGAAAAAAAACCAAAAAAATTCATAAAATCATAAAATAAAAAATATTTTGTGCTTCTCGTTTGAGTCTAGTGTCAATTTTTAAGTTTGTTGTCAATTGCATGTTTTAAAGACTTATGCATTTTTCGAAAATTCATACATGTGTTCTTCATGATCTTCAAGTTGTTCTTGATAAGTCCTCTTGTTTGATCTTTATGTTTTCTTGTTTTATGTCTTTTGTTGTTTTTCATATGCATTTTTGCATTCATAGTGTCTAAGCATTAAAGATTTCTAAGTTTGGTGTCTTGTATGTTTTTCTTTTCTTGAAAATTTTAAAAAATAAGTCTTGATGTTCATCTTGATCTTCAAAGTGTTCTTGGTGTTCATCTTGACATTCATCGTGATCTTGCATGCATCATGTGTTTTGATCCAAAATTTTCATGTTTTGCGTCATATTTGCATTTTTCTCTCTCATCATTAAAAATTCAAAAATAAAAAATATCTTTTCCTTATTTCTCTCATAAATTTTGAAATCTTTGGGTTGACTTAGTCAAAAATTTTTAAAATTAGTTGTTTCTTGTTAGTCAAGTCAAGATTTCAATTTTTAAAAATCTTATCTTTTCAAAATCTTTTTGAAAAATCAAATCTTTTTCATTTTATTATATTTTCGAAAATATTTTTAAAATTGATTTCATAATCTTTTTCCTATCTTTATTTCATGATTTTTAAAAACTTTACTAACAATAAATGTGATTGATTCAAAATTTTGAAGTTTGTTACTTTCTTGTTAAGAAAGGTTCAATCTTTAAATTCTAGAATCATATTTTTTAGTTTCTTGTTAGTCAAGTAACTAATTTTAACTTTAAAAATCAAATCTTTTTCAAAATATCTTTTCAATCATATCTTTTTCAAAAATTTGATTTCAAAAAAAAAATCTTTTCTAACTTCTTATCTTTTCAAAATTGATTTTCAAATCTTTTTCAACTAACTAATTAACTTTTTGTTTGTTTCTTATCTTTTTCAAAACCACCTAACTACTTTCCACTCTCTCTAATTTTCAAAAATCACTTCCCTCTTTTTCAAAATTCTTTTTAATTAACTGATTGTTTCAAATTTTAATTTTAATTCTTCTTTTAATTTTCGAAAATCACTAACCATTTTTCAAAATTAATTTTCGAAATTCTCTCTCTCATCTTTTTCTATTTATTTAATTAATTACTAACACTTCTCTTCATCTCAAAAATTTGAACCCCCTCTTCTCTTCTGTGTTCGAATTCTTCTTCTCCTTCTTTTATTCTTTTCTCCTTTTATCACATAAAGGGATCTCTAACTGTGACATAGAGGATTCCTCTTCTTTTTCTATTCTCTTCATTTTTCATATGAGCAGGAGCAAGGACAAGGACATTCTTGTTGAAGCAGATCCTGAACCTGAAAGGACTCTGAAGAAGAAGCTAAGAGAAGTTAAAGCACAACAATCCAGAGAAAACCTTACAGAGAATCTCGAAAAAGAGAGAGACATGGCCGAACCCAATAACAATGGTGGAGGCGAAAGGAGGATGCTTGGTGACTATACTACACCTACTTCCAAATTTGATGGAAGAAGCATCTCAATCCCTGCCATTGGAGCAAACAATTTTGAGCTGAAACCTCAACTAGTTGCTCTAATGCAACAGAACTGCAAGTTTCATGGACTTCAATCAGAAGATCCCTATCAGTTTTTAACTGAGTTCTTGCAGATCTGTGAGACTGTTAAGACTAATGAAGTAGATCCTGAAGTCTATAGGCTCATGCTTTTCCCTTTTGCTGTAAGAGACAGAGCTAGAACATGGTTGGACTCACAACCTAAAGATAGCCTGGACTCTTGGGATAAACTGGTCACGGCCTTCTTGGCTAAGTTCTTTCCTCCTCAAAAGCTGAGCAAGCTTAGAGTGGATGTTCAGACCTTCAAACAAAAAGATGGTGAATCCCTCTATGAAGCTTGGGAAAGATACAAGCAGATGACCAAAAGGTGTCCTTCTGACATGCTTTCAGAGTGGACCATTTTGGATATATTCTATTATGGTCTATCTGAGTTCTCTAAGATGTCACTGGACCATTCTGCAGGTGAATCCATTCACCTAAAGAAAACACCTACAGAAGCTCAAGAACTCATTGACATGGTTGCAAATAACCAATTCATGTACACTTCTGAGAGGAATTCTATGAGTAATGGGACGCCTCAGAGGAAGGGAGTTCTTGAAATTGATGCTCTGAATGCCATATTGGCTCAGAACAAAATGTTGACTCAGTAAGTCAACATAATTTCTCAAAGTCTGAATGGATGGCAAAATGCATCCAACAGTACTAAAGAGGCATCTTCTGAAGAAGAAGCTTATGATCCTGAGAACCCTGCAATGGCAGAGGTAAATTACATGGATGAACCCTATGGGAACACCTATGATTCTTCATGGAGAAATAATCCAAACTTCTCATGGAAGGATCAACAAAAGCCCCAACAAGGCTTTAATAATGGTGGAAGAAACAGGCTTAGCAATAACAAGCCTTTTCCATCATCTTCTCAGCAACAGACAGAGCATTCTGAGCAGAGCTCCTCTAGCTTAGCAAACGTAGTCTCTGATCTGTCTAAGGCCACTTTAAGTTTCATGAGTGAAACAAGGTCATCCATCAGAAATTTGGAGGCACAAGTGGGCCAGCTGAGTAAGAAAATCACTGAAACTCCTCCTAGTACTCTCCCAAGCAATACTGAAGAGAATTCAAAAAGAGAGTGTAAGGCCATTGACATAATCAAAATGGCCGAACCTAGAGAGGAAGGGGAGGACGTGAATCCCAAAGAGGAAGACCTCATGGGACGTCTCCCAGACAAGAAGGAGTTCCCTATTGAGGACCTAAAGGAATCATAGGCTCATATAGAGACCCTAGAGATTCCTTTAAACCTCCTTCTGCCATTCATGAGCTCTGAAAACTATTCTTCCTCGGAAGAAGATGAAGATATAATTGGAGAGCAAGTTGCTCAATATCTAGGAGCTATCATGAAGTTGAATGCCAAGTTGTTTGGTAATGAGACTTGGGAAGATGAACCTCCATTGCTCATTAGTGAACTAGATACATAGGTTCAGCAAATTTTAGCTCAAAAGAAACAAGATCCTGGTAAATTCTTAATATCCTGTACCATAGGAACCATGACCTTTAAGAAGGCTCTGTGTGACCTGGGGTCAGGCATAAATCTTATGCCACTCTCTGTAATGGAGAAACTAGGGATCTTTGAGGTACAGGCTGCCACGTTCTCATTAGAGATGGCAGACAAGTCAATAAGACAAGCTTATGAATTGGTAGAGGACGTGTTAATGAAGGTTAAAGGCCTTTACATCCCTGCTGATTTCATAATCTTAGACACTAGGAAGGATAAGGATGAATCCATCATCCTTGGAAGACCCTTCCTAGCCACAGCAGGAGCTGTGATTGATGTTGACAGAGGAGAGCTAGTCCTTCAATTGAATGGGGACTACCTTGTGTTTAAAGCTCAAGGATCTTCCTCTGCAACCGTGGAGAGGAAGCATGAAAAGCTTCTCTCAATACAGAGTCAAACAAAGCCCCCACAATCAAACTCTAAGTTTGGTGTTGGGAGGCCACAACCAAACTCTAAGTTTGGTGTTGAACCCCCCACTCAAACTCTAAGTTTGGTGTTGGGAGGTTCCAACAATGCTCTGAACATCTGTGAAGCTCCATGAGAGCTCACTGTCAAGCTATTGACATTAAAGAAGCGCTTATTGGGTGGCAACCCAATTTTATTTATCTATATTTTTATTGTTCTTTTATGTTTTATTAGGTTCATGATCATGTGGAGTCACAAAACAATTACTAAAATTAAAAACAGAATCAAAAATAGCAGAAGAAATAGCACACCTTGGAGGAAGAGCTTACTGGCGTTTAAATGCCAGTAAGGAGCATCTGGCTGGCGTTCAACGCCAGAACAGAGTATGAATCTGGCGTTGAACAACAGAAACAAGCAGCAGTCTGGCGTTTAAATGCCAGAATTACACCCTGAGGAATGTGAGTGAACCATAGTAGTGAGCACCAAGTCTCTGGAGCCATTGCTAAGAATTGTTCAAGTTATAAAAAGAACTATGAGGAGAGCTGGCGTTAAACGCCAGAAACAAGCATAGAACTGGCGTTTAACGCCAGAAACATGCTACAGATTAGCATTGAACGCCCAAAACAAGCATGGAGCTGGCGTTTAATGCCAGAAACAGGCATCAATCTGGCGTTAAATACCAGGATTGCATGCAGAGGGCGTTTTACATGCCTCATTGGTGCAGGGATGATAAATTCTTGACACCTCAGGATCTGTGGATCCCACAGGATCATCTCAGGATCTGTGGACCCCACAGGATCCCCACATACCTCAACTTACCTTCTCTTTTCTTCACACAATCCAATAACACTCTTCCCCAAAAACCCTTCACCAATCACCTCAATCTCTTTTCCCTATCACCTCTTCACCACTCACATCCATCCACTCTTCCCCATAAACCCCACCTACCTTCAAATTCAAAATCTCTTTCCCACCCAAACCCACCCTAATGACCGAACATACTACCCTCTCCCTCTACTATATAAACCCCTCTATCCTTCTTTATTTTCATACATCATAACCCTCTCTTCTCCCCTTTGGCCGAATACACACCCATCTCCCTCTCCTTCATATCTTCTTCTTCTTCTTCTATTCTTTCTTTTCTTTGCTCGAGGGTGAGCAACATTCTAAGTTTGGTGTCATAAAAGCATAGCTTTTTTGTTTTTCCATAACCATCTATGGCACCTAAGGCCGGAGAAATCTCTAGAAAGAGGAAAGGAAAGACAAAAGCTTCCACCTTCGAGTCATGGGAGATGGAGAGATTCATCTCAAAGGTCCATCATGACCACTTCTATGAAGTTGTGGCCAAGAAGAAGGTGATCCCTGAGGTCCCTTTCATGCTCAAGAAAAATGAGTATCCAGAGATCCGACATGAGATCCAAAGAAGAGGTTGGGAAGTTCTGACTAACCCCATTCAACAAGTCAGAATCTTAATGGTTCAAGAGTTCTATGCCAATGCATGGATCACTAGGAACCATGATCAAAGTATGAACCCGAATCCAAAGAATTATTTTACAATGGTTCGGGGGAAATGCTTAGGTTTCAGTCTGAAAAATGTGAGGTTGGCATTCAACTTGCCTATGATGCAAGAAGATGCATGCCCCTACACTAAAAGGGTCAACTTTGATCAAAGGTTGGACCAAGTCCTCATGGACATATGTGTGGAAGGAGCTCAATGGAAAAGAGACTCAAAAGGCAAGCCGGTTCAATTAAGAAGACTGGACCTTAAGCCTGTGGCTAGAGGATGGTTGGAATTCATCCAACGCTCCATCATCCCCACTAGCAACCGATCTGAAGTAACTGTGGATCGGGCCATCATGATCCATAGCATCATGATTGGAGAGAAAATAGAAGTTCATGAAGTCATCTCTCTAGAACTCTACAAAGTAGCCAAAAAGCCCTCCACCATGGCAAGGCTAGCTTTTCCTCATCTTATTCGCCATCTATGCTACTCAGCTGGAGTTGTCATAGAAGGAGACACCCTCATTGAAGAGGACAAGCCGATCACTAAGAAGAGGATGGAGCAAACAAGAGAGGCCATCCATGGATCTCAAGAGACGCATGAGGAAGCTCATCTTCAAGAAATTCCCGAGATACCTCAAGGGATGCACTTTCCTCCAAACAACTATTGGGAACAACTCAACACTTTTCTAGAAGGATTGAGTCATGATATGAACCAATTAAGGGTGGAACACCAAGAGCACTCCATCATTCTCCATGAGATTGGAGAAGATCAAAGAGCTATGAGGGAGAAGCAACAAAGGCAAGGAAGAGACATAGAGGAGCTCAAGGACGCCATTGGTCCTTCAAGGAGAAGACATCACCATCACTAAGGTGGACTCATTCCTTAACTTCCTTGTCCCTACATGATCATTAGTGTCTAGTGTCTATGTCTTAAGGCTATGAATAATTCCATGAATCCTTCATCTCTCTTAAATGAAAAATGTTTCTAATACAAAAGAACAAGAAGTACATGAGTTTCGAATTCATCCTTGAAATTAGTTTAATTATATTGATGTGGTGACAATACTTTTTGTTTTCTGAATGAATGCTTGAACAGTGCATATTTTTGATCTTGTCATTTATGAATGTTAAACTTGTTGGCTCTTGAAAGAATGATGAAAAAGAGAAATGTTATTGATAATCTGAAAAATCATGAAATTGATTCTTGAAGCAAGAAAAAGTAGTGAAAAAGAAAAAGCTTGCGAAAAAAAAGAGAAAGAAAAAAAGAAAAAGCAAGCAGAAAAAGCCAATAGCCCCTTAAAAACAAAAGGCAAGGGTAAAAAGGATCCAAGGCTTTGAGCATCAATGGATAGGAGGGCCCAAGGAAATAAAATTCAGGCCTAAGAGGCTAAATCAAGCTATCCCTAACCATGTGCTTGTGGCATGCAGGTCTAAGTGAAAAGCTTGAGACTGAGTGGTTAAAGTCATGATCCAAAGCAAAAAGAGTGTGCTTAAGAGCTCTGGACACCTCTAACTGGGGACTTTAGCAAAGCTAAGTCGCAATCTGAAAAGGTTCACCCAGTCATGTGTCTGTGGCATTTATGTATCCAGTGGTAATACTGGAAAACAAAGTACTTAGGGCCACGGCCAAGACTCATAAAAGTAGCTGTGTTCAAGAATCAACATACTTAACTAGGAGAATTAATAACACTATTTGAACTCTGAGTTCCTATAGATGCCAATCATTCTAAACTTTAAGGGATAAAGTGAGATGCCAAAATTGTTCAGAAGCTAAAAGCTACTAGTCCCGCTCATCTAATTAGAACTAAGCTTCATTGATGTTTTGAGATTTATAGTATATTCTCTTCTTTTTATCCTAATTGATTTTCAGTTGCTTGGGGACAAGCAACCATTTAAGTTTGGTGTTGTGATGAGCGGATAATTTATACGCTTTTTGGCATTATTTTTAGGTAGTTTTTAGTAGGATCTAGCTACTTTTAGGGATGTTTGTATTTATTTTTATGAAAAATTCATATTTTTAGACTTTACTATGAGTTTGTGTATTTTTCTGTGATTTCAGGTATTTTCTGGCTGAAATTGAGGGACCTGAGCAAAAATTTGATTCAGATGCTGAAAAAGAACTACAGATGCTGTTGGATTCTGACCTCCCTGCACTCGAAATAGATTTTCTGGAGCTATATAACTCTAAATGGCGCGCTCTCAACGGCGTTAGAAATTAGACATCCAGAGCTTTCCAGCAATATATAATAGTCCATACTTTGTTCGTGTTTAGATGACGCAAACTGGCGTTCAACGCCAGTTCCATGCTGCATTCTGGAGTAAAACGCTAGAAACACGTCACAAACCAGAGTTAAACGCCAAAAACACGTTACAACTTGGCGTTTAACTCCAAGAGAAGCCTCTGCACGTGTAAAGCTCAAGCTCAGCCCAAGCACACACTAAAGTGGGCCCCGAAAGTGGATTTCTGCACTTAGATTTATTTCTATAAACCCTAATGGCTAGTTTAGTATAAATAGAACTTTTTACTATTGTACTAGTGTCAGTCTTTGACCAGGTCCTTTTCTCTATTTTCAAATTCATATGCCATTTATGGAGGCTGGCCATTCGGCCATACCTGGACCATCACTTTTGTATTTTCAACGGTGGAGTTTCTACACACCATAGATTAAGGGTGTGGAGCTCTGCTTTACCTCGAGTTTTAATGCAAAGTACTACTATTTTCTATTCAATTCAGATTATTCTTATTCTAAGATATTCGTTGCACTTCAACCTGATGGATGTGATGATCCGTGACACTCATCATCATTCTCACCTATGAGCGCGTGCCTGACAACCACTCCCATTCTACCTTAGATCGAGCGCATATCTCTTGGATTCCTTAATCAGAATCTTCGTGGTATAAGCCAGAACCCTTTGGCGGCCACTCTTGAGAATCTGGAAAGTCTAAACCTTGTCTGTAGTATTTCGAGTAGGATTCAAGGATTGAATGACTGTGACGAGCTTCAAACTCGCGATTGTTGGGTGTAGTGACAGACGCAAAAGAATCAATGGATTCTATTCCAACATGATCGAGAACCTACAGATGATTAGTCGTGCTGTGACAAGAGCATTTGGACCATTTTCACTGAGAGGATGGGAAGTAGCCATTGACAATGGTAATGCCCTACATACAGCTTGCCATAGAAAGGAGTATGAAGGATTGAAGGAAGTCAGTAGGAAAGCAGAGATTCAACAAGAACAAAGCATCTCCATACACTTATCTGAAATTTCCACCAATGATTTACATAAGTATCTCTATCTTTATTTTATGCTTTATTTATTATTAATTTCGAAAACCATTATAATCATTTGAATCCGCTTGACTGAGATTTACAAGATGACCATAGCTTGCTTCAGACCAACAATCTCCGTGGGATCGACCCTTACTCACGTAAGATTTATTACTTGGACGACCCAGTGTACTTGCTGGTTAGTTGTGCGAAGTTGTGAGGAATGTGAGTGAACCATAGTAGTGTGCACCAAGTCTCTGGAGCCATTGCTAAGAATTGTTCAAGTTATGAAAAGAGTAAATCACAATTTTGCCTATCAGCGTACACGTTGCTGAATAAAAAACTTTATCACGCGTACGCGTCGCTTGTATCCTGCGCCAGTCACGCGTACGCATCATACCACACGTGCCCATCGCTGCTAGCTTCTTAAAACTCCAAATTCTTGTGTTCCTTCCACTTTTGCATACTTCCTTTCCATCTTCTAAGTCATTCCTGCCCTATAAACCCTGAAAACACTCAGCAAACATATCATGGCATCAAATGATAATAAAATAGGATTAAAATTAGCTAATTTAAGGCCAAAGAAGCATGTTTTCACTCATAGTACAAAATTAGGAAGGAAAATATAAAACATGTGAATTATATGCATAAGTGTAAAAATAATGGATAAAATCTTCTAAATAAAGCACAAGATAAACCCTAAAAAAGGGGTTTATCATTTAACCTCCTATTTATATACGTACAAAATGTTACTTTTTTAAACCTTATTAAATTCATTATCTCTTGAGAATACTGAACCGTCCATCATAAATGAGCATCCACATAACCATGCTTATCACAACAATATAGGCATTAATTACTCTTGCTTCTTTACGAAGACTACTTTTTAGTTATGTAAATTTTTAGTTTTTAAAAATTAGGTTTTAAAAGTTATAGCATCTGTGTTTGGTAAATTAAATTAAAAATAATTTTTTATTTTTTATTAGTAAAATTGATAACAAATGTTTTTGGTAAAATAACTTTTAAAATTTAAAAATATTATAATAGATATTAATGTATGAAATTATATTAAATTTTTTAGTTTTGATGAGTATAAGTTAATTTTAAATATAAGTATATGAATTTTTTTATTTATAAAACGTAAAATAAGGTATTTATGTTTCTAAAAACACAATTTTTTAAGAAATCAAATATAAAATTAGCTCTTTGTGTTTTTGAAAAATATAAGTATTTTTTTAAAAAATTTTATCAAATTAAGCCCAAGAGTTTTTGCATCCAGAAAGTAACGGTTTTATTGACATGTTTTATGTATTCATTGTTAAATTTGCGAGTTAACTCGTATGATTTTATGAGTTTAGACAATGGAATTGAGTTAATTCGGGTACATTCAGTTCTAAGCAAGTTTGGTTAGACTTGGTTGGACTCAGTTAAACTTGCGAGTTCATAGGCGAGTTTGCAAGTTTGTTTTGGGCCTTGTTTTGGCAAAAAAAGATGTCGTTTTGACCATATTAAAAGATAAATCGTTTTCCCTTTTAGGATTTATGCATATTATCCTTTCCCACTCTCAGCATGGTTCTCACTCTTAAGTTTGGAGTAATAACTCTCACTGTTTGCCCGTTGCCGTCTGCCGTGCTACCACTGTTCAACGCTGTTATCCACGCTGCTTCTGACGTCTCCCTCTACTCTACGTTGCTCCTCTGGGTCTATTATTTGTTCTTTGCTCTGCTTTGATTTACACCTCTATTCTTTGTCACGCTGCTGTCGTTCGCCTGCTTCCGTTATCTTTGTGCTGCTTTGCTGCTGCCTGTCGTTCATTGTTTGTCACTCTCTACGTCTTTGCTATGATCTATTTTGTGACTCCATCTTTGCACCGTACGAGTACAACTACGTTGCGTCTCTACTCGGTTTCATCCTGGTTCCCCGTTGGCCATTGCAGGCTCGTAGCTGGCTGTCATGGTTTTGTTCCATTCAAGTATTTTAATTTTATTGCTTGTCCTTTAGTGTTGAAGTTTGTAGAATTAGTCATTTAGTAAATTATAATGCTTTTGTTTATGGTCCAACTTTAATGTTCATGGTTGTTATTTAGAAATACCATAACAAATTAACAATTAATAACAACATATCATTGATAACTAATTAAATTAGAGACAAAATGTTTATTCACAAAGAACCTTGATAATTTGATTATTTGATATTCTTGATTTAGGGACAAATGTCTGAGGATGTTGTTTGAAGGAAATATTTATGAGAAATGTGGTGAAGATGTTATTGATGCCATTGAAGACAAAGATATTTGAGGATTTCGATTTTAGTTTATTAGAACTTTTAATTGTGTGTTTTATGTTGCATTAATTGTATAAGTATAATTGTGAAGGATTTGAATGTATTAAAAAGTACTTGTTCTAATGTATGCTACTATTTCTGTTTATGATGTGCTTTAAAGTTGATATTGTCAATTTTGAATGGATAGTTTTGAGTATATATATATATATATATATATATATATATATATATGTATATATATATTTTAAAAGTTCATAATGGAAAAACTCGTACGGGTCTATGAGATAATTCGTGAACTGAGTCTAGGTTAGCTGAATGTGTTGATGAGTAATGATGAGCATTAGTTTGTATGAGTCAATCAGTTCATCCTTTTGAATACTGGTCCAACAAAATTTTCTTGGCATTGTCTGCATTGAGTTAAGTTAAATATCATTTGATTTAGAGAAAGTATAGAGGTCAACAAGCAATTCAGCCAATTTAAACAACTCTTTTAATAATTAATTTTTAAATTTTTAAAAGTTAAAATTTGAATAAGTAGGATTAATTAGGTTTTGGATAATTAGGATTAGGTAAATAACCTTTACATAAACTCTAATCTCTCTCCCAAACTTCGCCGTCGCTTCTAATCACACGCAGCACCGATTCGTCGTGCCTCCACCGTGCTGCCACAGCATCGACCAGAGTTCGTGTGCCCCCTGTCATCGTTGTATACTGCTGCAACTTCCATTATTAACGTAGGGCTCCTCGGGAACCAGAGTAACATGCCATCGCGCCGCCGCTTTATCGTTTGGCAATTACTAGCCCTTGGTTGGTGACGAAACCATCCTTGCTCCCCCCGTCGAGCTGTTGTTATTGCATCGCCATCTTCGCGTGAGTTGCACATGCGGTCCTTCATGCCGTTCACATTACCACTGCAGGGAGAAGTTGCGCGAGTGATGTGATCGCGCTCCCCTCCTCCATCGTGCCACAGTGGGCCTGTCCTCCCTCGCATCGCTGTCCTCCCTCTGCTATTATGGTTCTTTTTCTTCTTTTTCTTCCGTTGTGATTTGGATTTTTTTTTATATAATTTGGATGTTTTTTGATATAATTTAGATTTTTTTGGCATATTACGGATTTTTTTCGTCCCTTAGTAGAAAATATATTGAGATTTAGAATATAGATGTTTCTTTTACAAAGAATGAAACATCCAATTACAAAAAAATCCAATTAAAAGCAACATCTAGAACCCTTGAGAATGAATTTAATGTGATTTTGATTTTTTTTTATTTGATTTGGATGCTTTTTTTTTAATGTAAGGTTGATATTTTTTCGATATAATTTGAAAGTTTTTTTGGATAAAGTTTTGATGTATTTTCCTCTCTTAGTAGAAAATATATTGGAATTTAGGATGTGGATGTTTCTTTTACAAAAAAAGAAACATCTACAACCCATTGAGAATAAATTTTATATGATTTAAATTTTTCTCGATGTAATTTAGATTTTTTTTTCTTCATGTAATTTAGATATTTTTTTATATAATTTGGATTTTTTTCATCATGAACCTGGAGTGCAGCTCAAATAGGAGTTTGTTGAAGTTGATTGCACCATTTATTGATTATTTAATGGAGTTGTTAGATTTATAATTGTACCAACCAAATCAATAGCAGTAAATAATAAAATTGCCTAACAATTCAACAATCAATGCCAATTGATAAATATGACGATCCTTTTTCTTTTTCTCCAAAATGATTATTTCTGGTTGAGTGTTAGCTGTTGGCCGACTATAAAAGAGAAAATCATTTTTATGGATATTTATGCAACTTTCATTAGTTAATTTTATTTTAAATTTTAGTTTTTAAATTATAAATTTTAAAAATAAATTTAAAATTTAAATTATAAATCCTAAAAGGAATTGGGCTAATATATACTTATTAGAAATTAATTTTTTATAGTTTCTCTTATTCCCTTGCTATGTCTAAAAAAAATTAAACAAAAACATGATTAACTTTATACTCAATATAATAATTTCGGTTCACTACCAAGTTTACATATGAAATAAAGTATTTCTTTATTAATATACAGAAATACTAAATAAAATGTAATTTTTTAATTTTAATTTTAATTTTAATTTTTAGTTTTGGGGTCATGCATCACACCCACTCTCGCATACATTACATAGTCATTTACCATACATACTACTAAAAAGGTATCTACAATCCAAGTTGGTTAATCCTTCGAACTCACTCAAGTATGGCTACTATTATAATTACAACTCTAGGATGATCAGATTGGGTGCCCAAGAAATAGACAGATTAGTAAGGTTTTAAAAATGGAGTCGGTCATCAAACTGTTTATTGATTCACTAATTTAAAAGTTTAACTGTAATTCAACCAAATAATTAAATAATAATAAAATTATAAATAAACAATATAAAAATATAAATACTTTATACATAAATTTTAAAAATATATAAACAAAAAATACAATACCAATCAAAAATTTCATAATTTTATCTAATTACAACACAATAATAGAATTAAAAAATTCAAATATATCAAAGATTAATATTTTTATATATGCATAAAATCTATTATATGTTATAGAATGATAACTAATAAATACACAAAAAATAATTTATCACTTTAATTGTATTTTAATTTTAATTTTTTATTTCTATTTTAAAAGGTGTATTTTATGCAAAATTATGGACTTTTTAAATAAATAATTTAAATATTTTATTTACCAAAATAGACAATTTATAGAATATTTATGAATTTGTGTTTTCTTTCTTATCTCGTTCACACTGTAAATAATTTGAGATTGAGCGTATCTCGTTTTTAGTGTAAAGGAGATAAGACACATTTTTTAAAACAAATATCACGGGTGCAAATGAGATATGCCAAAAATGGTAGTGGACTACACATATCTCATTTACATTGTAAATAAGATATAGGCAAATTCAATTCGTTTATTTTGTAAACGAGATATAGTACGGCAAATTTCAACCAACTATAAAAGGATCTGCAAGTGTTAGCCTTCCTAAAAACCATATCACTTTTTCTTCTCTATTTTTTCAATAAGTTTAGTAAAAATATCTAGTGGTAGTGAATATATTTTTGTAAGTGTATATCCTGATTGTCACACATGAGTAATAATGACGATGCAGTTGTGTTTGAGTGTGATAGTCCTATTCTTTTGCACACCCGGAGATTAAGTTCTCTATCTAAGTTGAAGAGTCTAATATTGACAAGCATTAGTGCTAATGGGACAAAGGAGGTTGGAAGAGTTGAGTATAGGTTATTAACACTGATGAGAAATTGAGTATTTTGGTTTTGTGTTTTTTGGCTCGATGGCAATGGGCATGTGCGCCTGATGTTTGATGTCCACGGGAGAATCATGACCCAACAAGTGATGGAGCTTTCTGTAAAAGTAAGTGATGTGGGTGGTGGTGGTTCTGGGCACTCAATTTTTGTCCAAGATGACCCATCTCTTGCACCACCACCTCTGCACTATGCTATTCCTATGGGAGACATGGACGTGGACAGTGAGGAGTCGAATCAAGAATATATTGTTGATACCAATGCAAGTGGTTCTTCTGAGGATGAGGAGGAGTTTGTACCAGAGACTCCTGTAGATAGAACATTTTAGTATCTTCTTCCTTCCCCAAAACCAGTTCCGGAGTTGTCAGTTATGGCTAGCCACTACTATACACTGAATTTGGATGTAATGTATGAGGAAACTATATTTTCCAATATAGGGGGAGATGATTACAACATAGACGGTGGAATGGAGTTTCACATTGGTCACAAATTCAAAAGTAGAGAGGCCATCATGTTAGGTGAGAGGAATTACAGAAACCAGAGGAGTGCTGAGTATAAGGTTGTGGATCCCGATCGATTAAAGTACCATGTGCATTATAGAAAATCTGTAGCAAGAGGTCCTTAGAGTGTCGGTGTTGCCTTCTGACAGAATTTTGGATATTGGTAAGCAAATGAGGAGTCTATATTTTATGATAATTTTTTGCTTGAATTGAGTAGATTTCATCAGAGCGCACTTCTTGGAGCTGGGCGCCAGCCCACTTTTGCTTCCTCCCAGGCACAAAGGCGCTGGGATTGATGATAGTGGCGTTGGGTGCCCAATTTGGGCACTGGGCTTGGGGTAAGGGCGTTGGGCGCCACTTCCTTGGAGTTAGGCTTGGAGGTTAGGCACCAAGCTTGGAGCAGGGGTGTTGAGCGCCAGTCCTGGGTGCTGGGCTTGGGATTTTGGGCACTTTGCTTGGAGTTTAGCCCTGGGCTCGGCCTCTTAAAGCCTGGCACCAACTTCTCCTGATTTGCTATAAACATGGCCTGAAAACACAATGATTTTAACACAATACCAAACATGATTAGTCATCAAAATTTTACTAAAAACATAAGAACTAGATTTAAATATAAGAAAAACTAATTAAAAGGAAACCTAAAAACAACTAAAGATGCCTAGGTATTGAAATACCAAACTTAAAATTTTGCTTGTCCTCATGCAAAAAATAAAAAAATAAAAAAAGTAAACATAGTTTATCTTAATGAAAAGAATTAAAGATCTTGTGAATTTAAGTCTAAGTAAAAATGGGGTTTATAATAATCTTCCGTAATTACATACAAACTTCTCTTATTTTTATGGATCTTGCATACATAAAAATCAAGAATCATTCAAAAACTAAATTTCGGATTGTACTATGAGAATCCTTTTAGAATTATATGATCCTTGAAGCAATTTATTTTACAATTCAACCGAGGAAAGATATTTGAAGCTCTTGTCTCTAAGTGCTTTGAATCAAAGTTTCTCTTTGTGGGTTTTCAATCGATCATTTTGGACAAATTGCCTAAGTTATTGGGTAATAAAGCACCCATCAGATCTAATTATCCAAGCCTTTCCTTGACACAGTCACACCACAAGAACATAACTAGAAATTGTTCATCTAGACATAGATGGCCAGAACCTATTTGGACTCTAAATGTTTTGTTTCAAGGAAACTCTTTAATGCAGGCTTTCAATCGACAATTCCGAGCCAGTTGGCCCAAGTTATCGGGTAATAAGACAGTGATGCATGAGCATCTTTTAGTAGTTTTCTTAGTTAATTATCTTAATGAAGTTAGTGATTTCTTTATAAATCTATTGTACTTTAGTTAAGATACTTTGAGTTCTTTGCTTTCTATGTTTTGTAGGAGATTATTGAAGATTATTCAAAACTTAGAGAGAAAACAAAGTTAGAGAGAAAGCTAAGTCAGAAAGGAAGCAAAGTTACAGAGGAAGCTAAGCCAGAGAGGAAGCAAAAATAGAGAGGGAAGCAACCAAAGGCATGGCGTGCCACTTTCTCACGCGCTACCTACACGCCCAAGCAAGGAAGCACTCCTAGGGACATACAACTCGCAGGCATGCCACGCCTTCCAAACGCCAGCTTCCTTAGTACAATGGCATGCCACGCCCGACCTTGGCATGTACAGGCCAAGCCAACTCCCAGGGGGCACCAAAAGAAGCCCTATCGAAGGCGTGCCATGCCACTACATGCCCTCACATGCCCTCCTCTTCCTCACCAAGCAATCTTCAAAGGCGTGTAGCCTCCCTCACATGCCCTCCACATGCCAATCTCTCCATGCATTGGCGTGCCATACCCAACCATGTTGTGTACACGTCGGGCCAATGTCCGGGGAGTCCTCAAGAAGCCCCATCGAAGGTGTGTAGCCTCCCTCCCATGACCTGACACGCCAAGTACCAAGGAGCCTCCTTCGAAGGAGTGCCATTCCCACTATACGCCCTATACATGCCAAGTAAAGGAGCACTCCCAGGGGACACCAAGGAGCTGGGCGTGCCATGCTGTCTACACGCCCATGTTACCTTATTCTGGGCTAACTTCCAACAATCTAGAAAGAGCCTTGGTATGTCACTACACTTCCACCTACTGTCCAAGTTTCACATCAAGTCTAAGATCAAGTTGCAAGCCCATGATTTCAATGAGGAAACACACCAGGCTTTGAATGCCAAGAATAAAGAGAAGATCGTCTTTTAATTAAGATTAGTTAGTAAAAGATTTGATAAGTTTTTATTTTATTTTTTTTAATTTGAAAGTTAGGTTTAGGTTAGAATATAAATAAGTCCAAGAACTATTACACGAACATCTCATCTTAGCTTATTTGCATTTTTTTGAATCCTTATTTTGGTTCCACACTATGAGTCACTAATCTCCTCTATTAAGGTTAGGAGCTCTGTTAATTCTGATGGACTAATATTATTACTTTTCTATTTTTGATTAATGCATTGATGCTTTTCTCAAGAAGCAAGTTTTCGTTCTTCATCACAAGGGTTTAAAAGTATTGGAAAATAATTTTAATCTGATTGAATTCTGTTATCACCTTGGAGAGTTGGTTACTGGAATTGAGTTTGAAACTTCTTCTCATAATTCTTTAAGTTTCTAAAACTAGTTTTGATAAGTGACATAAAATCAACTAGAGTTAATCCTTAAAGAATTGTGTGGATTGAATCATAAATTGTGCTTAATCTCTTATCATAATTAATTGATTAAGGAATTGACAGTTGTTAGGTTAAGAGAAATTAAATTACTAAGAAATTGGAATATGATTAATTATGGTTTGCCATGGATACATCTTTGCATGATCGAAGTAGATAGTAAAATGTATTTTTCTTGAAGTCTAAACATCTTCAAAACTTTACCATTTTTAATCATATTAATTAAAAAATAGAAATGGAAGAATTGGAAGGCATGATAGTAGAAGCAAACAATCCTAGAAGGACTTCGGATGACTACACTACACCCACATCCAGAGGTTATGGAAGTAGCATAGTGAGGCCTAGTGTGGAAGCAAACAACTTTGAACTAAAGCCTGCACTTATTCAATTGGTGCAACAAAATCAATTCGGAGGTAGTCCTCAAGAAGATCCAAACCTACACATAGTTAGCTTCCTATTGATGTGTGACACTGTCAAGAGCAAAGGAGTCTCTCCCGACGCCTACAAGCTAAGGCTATTCCCATTTTCTGTAAGGGACAGAGACAAGCAGTGGCTCCAAAATCAACCACTGGAAAGTATTTAAACATGGGAGAATTCGGTTAACAAGTTCTTAACCAAATTCTTTTCACCACAGAAGTTGGCAAAGTTTAGACATTACTTTCAAACCTTCACTCAAAAGGATGGAGAGTCCTTTTATGAAGCCTGAAAAGATATAAAGAGATGTTGAGAAAGTTCTCTCATGACATGTTCTCTGACTGGATGCAGCTCTAAACCTTCTATGATGGAGTCGCTCATGCCTCGAGGATATTATTAGACTCATTAGCAGGAAGATCACAACATAGGAAGATAACTGAAGAAGGATTGAAGCTAATTGAAATAGTGGCCAACAACTAGTACATGTACTCCTTCGAAAGAACAATGAAGAAATGAGTGATGGAGTTAGAAACACTGGATACTTTGCTTGCATAGAACAAGGCCAAGGCTTAGTAAATTAATGCACTCACTAAACAAGTGGGCCACATACAAGTTTTAGTAGTGAGAACAAAAGGCATCACCTGTGACATATGTGGAGGATCCCATCAAAGTGAAGGGTGATGAAAGAGCGAAATTGTCGGCTTAGAATTTCTTCTCGATTAAAGGAAATAACTTCATTGCAAGTATAGTTCCAAACTGACAAATAATGCTCAATTAAAGTTTAATTTTTGGTTGTCACAAGTCCAACCCAATAAAAATAACCGAGAGTATTAGTCCCAAGTCGTTCTCCCTAGGAATTACAATCGAGTGCCTAATTATTGGTTATGAAGTTTTATGGGTTGGGTTGATAATAGGGCAAGAAAGTAAATGACAAGAAAATAAAGCAAACAACGAAAGATAATAAATGCTAAAAAGAGACATCCATGGCGAAGATTGAGAATCTATGCTTTCTATCCTAGTCATTAATTATAACATAATAATTAACAAGAGCTAATCCTATTAAGTCATCTTCAACATCGGAAGAAGGTACAATGTTATCCTCAGCATTGGAAGAAGGTCAAATAGGACTAGTTAATCTCAATCCAAAAGTCCTAATCAACTTACTAATTGAATTAGCAAGAGATTAGAGTCAATGAAAATAATATTAACTAACAACTCTAGATCACCAACATAAGTTGGGTATTAATGACTCAAGATTGCCTAATTTCTCTTTCCAAGCCAAGAATGCTCAAAAAGCTACTCTAACATCCAACCAAGCATTTTGTCAAATACTTGGAAGGAAAAAAGGAAAGAAACATAAAAGTGGAAGAATAATAAATTTACAACTACCAATTGCAAGAAAACAATAATAACAACTCAATTAAACAATAAAGGAACATAAAACATACATGGCATTAAATGAACATCAAAGTAACAAGAGTTCATCAACATAAAAGAGTAGGTCAAAAGAGAAATTAACGAAAGGAACTAAGAGAACAAGGATATAGAAACAAGAAATTACAAAGAAAACAAGCTGAAAACAAGAATTAAACCCTAGATCTAAGAGAAATTAACCTAATTCTACCCTAATTCTAGAGAGAAGAGAGAGCTTCTCTATCTAGAAAACTACCTCAAGCATGACCCTAACCTAATCTAATTGCTCCCCCCTTGACCCATCTTGAGTTTTGCATCGAATAGCTTCAGAAATGAGTTGGATTTGAGCCAGGAAAGCTCAGAAATTGCCCCTAGCGAATGACGTGTGCGCGTCACTGGCAAATTTCCTCCTCACGTGTACGCGTGGGTGACGCGTGCGCATGGCTTTGCAAATGTCCTTCTCACGCATACAAGTAAGTGACGCGTGCGCGTGGCCATGAATCCTCCAAATGCTCATTTCTTCATAAATTCTCCACTTTGCATGCTTTTCTCTTCACTTCTTCCATCCAATCCTTGCCTTATAAGCCTAAAATCACTCAACAAACATATCAAGACATTGAATAGAATTAAAGTGAATTAAATTTAGCTATTTAAAGGCCTAAAAAGCATGTTTTTACCTCTTTAGCACAAATTAGTGAGAATTACAAAAGCATGCTATTTCATTGAATAAATGTGGGATAAGTTGATAAAATTCCCTAAATTCAACACAAGATAAACCACAACATTGGAATTTATCAAACCTCTCCACACTTAAACCAAGCATGTCCTCATACTAAACTGAAGAAAGAGACAAAGGGTATCAAAATTTATTCAATGCAAACTATCTATATGTACTCTATCTAAATGCAATCTATCTAAATGTATACAACTACTTGGTCAAAATAAATAAATCCCCAAGAATACATATATGAACATGTGGGCTAAAGGAATTAACAACCAAATCAAATCCACAATTTAATTGAGTTATTGAAAAGAGTTTAGAAACTTGCAAGAAAAGAGACGATCATGGGTGAAAACATGTAATTGAGCGATCGAACCCTCACCGGATGTGTAATTGATGAAGAGAAAATTGTTGTGTGGTTAGAATTTCACAAATGAAATCTCGTTGCACGTATATTTCTAAACCAACAAACAATTCCTTCAATCAAAAGTTTGTATGTCACAAAAATAAACCCCAATAAAAATAACCGAAGTATTCAAACCTCGGGTTGTCTCTCAAGGAATTGCAGGAAAGTGTTCTTGTTATTGGCTATGAAGGTATGTTTTGGGGTTTTTGGGAAAAGAAACAAGAAATGTAAATGGAAAAAGAAATAAACCAATCAACTAAGAAAGCTCTTGGCAAGGTATGAGAATTCGAAGTCCCATCCTTATTATCATCATCAATTGTGACAAAAATTGTCCATTGCTCCACTTAGTTAACCTCTAACTATGAAGGAAAGTCAAGTGGATATAATCAACTTGAGTCCACAAGTCCTAGTCAAATCATAGTGAAAGACTAGCTTTAGTGAAATTCAAGTCAACTAGCAACTTCCAATTATCAATCAATAAAAGAGTTTGATAACCCAAGAGTCACCAATTACTAAACTCAAGGCAAGAGGAGAAAACTCTACTCTAACATCCTACCAAGCATTTTATCAAACACTTGAAAGGCATAAAAGAAAAGCAAAATGAAATGGCAACAAGAATAAAATCTAATAACTACCAAGAGCAAGAAATTAACAATAACCACTACAAGAAAATGGAACATTTGTAACAAAAAATTTGTATCAAATTTAAAATTATTACAAAAAAAAATAGTATTTTGTAACAATAATTAGTGATTGTTACAAAAGGATAATGTTTTGTAACAAAGGAAACAAGTTGTTACAAAACATGATAATATTTTGCAACAACCTGTTTTATTTTGTTACAAATAATGTTAGTTTTTGTAACGAGATAGTGTTTTGTAACAAAATATTTTTTTGTTTCAAAAACTCCAATTGTTTTGTAACAAAACAACTTTCTGTTTTAAAAACTCTAATTGTTTTGTAACAAAAATTTAATTTGTCACAAAATTTAATATTGTTTATAACAAGTTAATTATTTGTCACAAAATATAAGTATATTTTACAACAATTTTTTTTTCAAAATGTTAAACACTTTAAGAATAAAAATTTGTGTATATATTTTTTTAAAATAATTTCATTTTGTTTCAAAAAATAAAATTTTAAAAATTATAAATATTATTTTAGATTCTTCTAAAAAATTAATATACAATCTTTATTAATAATTAAATTTTAAAATTAATTAAAATTTAATTCATGTAACTTAAAGAAATTTTAAGTTAAATTATAAATATAAATAAAAGTAAATAAATATAAAAGAAAAAAACTACATTACTGAATGCTGAAAGTAAAAAGAAGTTTAGTAGTGCAGTTAGATTTTGAAAAATTAATAATAAATTATTTATGATTTATTTTATTTATTTAAGAACATATTTTAAAAAAATTTTGTATTAATTGAGTACTTTTTTATTATTAATTTAAAACTTTAGTGATTTAAAAACAATGAGAATTTTATATGCACTAATTTGAACATTATTTTATAATTTAAAAAAATTAATTTGATTATCTCTAATTATTGAATTAGAGTGTTTATTTAAAAATAAATTAAGTTCATAATTAAATAAATACTTTTATAAATATTAGTATTAGATTAAAATTAGTTTCCAATTACTCTATTACCCTAATTTTATTAAAATTATTAAATTATCTAAAATTTCCAATTTCATACAGGAAATTCAAATCCCTAAGTTGAACCCTAACCCCTTCTACCCAATAAGAAACATAAAACATAAATTGCATTAAAGGAAAATAAAAGGAACAAGAGTGCATCAACAACAAAGTAAAAAAAATAAAGGAGATGACAACAAAAGATAAAAGAAACAAGATGTAGCAACAAAGAATTGAAAGGAAAAGTGAATGGAAACAGGAATTAAACTAGAGCTAAGAAAATCCTAATCTAAACCTAACCTAATTTCTAGAGAGAAGAAAGAGCTTCTCTCTCTAGAAAAACTCAAACTAACACTCCTTGATTCATCCCCCTTCAATCCTTGGATTCAATAGCATCATAAATGGGTTGGATTACGCCCAAAATGCTTTAGAAATCGCTGGTCATGAGTTGTCTTTAGTGAGTCACGTGCAGCTTCCCACATGTACGCATGGATCCACTCGTACGCATCCCTAAACGCCAAGCAACTATGGCAAATTTTATATGATTTGAAGCCCTCGGATGTTAGCTTTTCAACGCAACTAGAACCGCCTCATTTGGACCTCTGTAGCTAAAGTTATGATCGATTAAGTGCGAAGAGGTAAGGATTGACAACTTTGCGATTCTTTCACTTCTTTATGAGTTCTCCATTTTTACATGCTTTTTCTTCGTTCCCTCAATCCAATCATTGCCTTCTAAACCTGAAATCACTTAACAAATATATCAAGGCATCTAATAGAATCAAGGTGAATTAAATTTAGCTATTTTAAGACCTAAAAAGCATGTTTTCACCCTTAAGCACAAAAATCATGCTATTTTAGTAAATAAATGTGGGAAAAGCTGATAAAATCCCTCTAAATTCAACACAAGATAAACTCTAAAAATGGGGTTTATCAATAACCGCTCTAGTCACTCAAGTGTATAAGGTTGATTCACTCAATTTTTTCCTAATCATGCTTTCTAAGATTTGTTTTTCATCTAAACTACAAGATTTACTTTTATTTGAGGAAATATTTTGGTGAAGGTTTTT
This sequence comes from Arachis hypogaea, assembly GCF_003086295.3. NCBI lineage: Eukaryota > Viridiplantae > Streptophyta > Magnoliopsida > Fabales > Fabaceae > Arachis > Arachis hypogaea. Next base: position 57,231,563 of record NC_092041.1, read on the forward strand.
AAAAACCTCCACAATCGATTTTATTTATGGCAATTTTAAAAACCTTCACTTATAATTAATTAAAATTCATAATTTTAAAACAAAAGCTCATTTTCCCTTTCTCCAAAATGAGAAGCGTTGAGTTAGCTGTGAGAGTGGCTATGAAACCCTAGATTTTCCACCTCCATTTTCGCCACCATTCCGGCTGCCGTTTCCGCCGCTGCCGACGCCGTTACCACTATCGTGCCCGTTGCAGCAGAGACCTTCTGGATCGAGCCATCTCTTCTATCAATACGTTTTTAGATCTGTTCTCTGTATATTGTGGTTGCTACCACTGCAGTTTCTGCTACTGTTGCCGCTACTGTTTCTGCCGTCGATGCCACCGTAGTTGCTGTGGTACAACATATTTTTATATCTGTTCATTTTCGAGCTTTTTCTTCAATGCCATTTTCTGTCATTTCAATTTCTCCTTTAAACTGCTGCTGGTACTTCCTTTTCTTCTTTTTTCCTATTAATTTACTGATATTTCTTCTTTATTAACAATAAATTTCTTTTCTTACTGGTATTCCCTATTTAAGATTTCGCAAATTGTCATATTAGTTTTCGAGTAATTCCTTGCGTTTAAGGTTCTCACAATTTATAATTGATATTCACTTTTTATATTTTTCGTTGTCTGTCCCGTTATTGAATTGAATATAGCACATTAAATATATAATTATTTTATACTTTCTACATAAGTGACCTTCCCTCTTTCAGTTGCATTGTTGATTTTTTTTCTTATTTTTCTTTATACCGTTGAATTGGTTCATTTGGTTAATGGTTTCTTAATGGAACTTTAAGGAATCATTAATTTATTTATATTAATATATATATTTTTGCATTGTGTGGTACTTTGTCTTCGATTAATATATTTTACGTTCGCTGCGATTTTTTTTGTTTTTCCGGTTAAATTTCTTTTAATTTTGTTGTTGAAAATATAACTTATTTTATGTCTTTTCATTTTTTAATTTTGTTCTTTCATTTTTTATTTACAAGTTGTATTCAATTGAACGAAATTCATTGTTTTACCAACTGTAAATTAAATCACTTTTGTGTTGATGGTGGTTCAAGTCAAGACATTAATTACTGATATTGACTTTTGCAAAGATGCAGAAGATTTTGTTGATGAATCTTAAGATCTTCCTTTCTTGAGAACTTTTTCTGTTGCAATTTTTTTACTGATATTCCTTTTTATTCTGTATTTTTTTAATTATTTTTTATTTGTGTTGATAAAGAGTTTTGGAAACGAGGTAGGAAAGACATGATAATTGATCATTGAAACTGTTTTGTTTTATGTTAGTAGTTAGTGGATATTTTTATGTTAAGAGTAATCCAAATCCTGGTTTTTTTTCCTTCTTAATTCTTTCTTCTTTCTTCTTCCTTCTTTCACTTTTCTTACTTCTTACTTTCCACTTCTTTTTTCATCCTACTTCCATCTTCTCCATTAAGGTTTCTTTTCCTCCTCTCCTCTACTCTTTCATTCTTCTTTCCTTTATTGCATTTATTTCTTGTTTTCTTTTCTCTCTATTCTCTTTTAGCTTAGTATTTATGATTTTTTTCTATTATTTCTCTTACATTTTTTATGTTGGTGTTAGAACTCTATTTGGGTATTCTTTTATTATCTTTGGGCTTGTGGGTATTATGAGGTGGAATTTGACAATTGACATTTTATTATGGATCTCACATACATTTGGATTACTTATTTTTATTCCTATTTTCACTTGAACACCAAGTATTTGTAAAAAAGCCAACATGGCATTTTGAACACTTTGCTATTATATTCTTTCTACTTTAATGCCTCTTTTTCATAACTCTTGCCATCCACTTGTTTTGGGTATCTCATTCACAATTGTCATCATACCAATGCTCATTATTTTCTTCCATGTGATACTTAGTATTGAACGTGATGCTTGAGCTATGCCTCTCATGTCTCTTACTTGCATGCCATACTCCCTCTTGCATCTAGTTGTATGATATGCCTTTATGATCTTCATTGATGTCTTACCTGCATGCTGTAGCTACCATACACTCACGACATTACTTATTTCCTTGGGCATTTATTCTCACTTAGAATTTTTTCCTTCCGGTTTTTCGCTATCTATATTTAATATTTTTCCTTTTTCTTTCTTCCTTAGGATGGGTACCTGATAGGCAAAATTGTGACTCATACTTTTCACAACTCGAACAATTCCTAGCAATGGCTCCAAAAACTTGGTGCACAATACTATGGTTCACACACATTCTTCACAACTTTGCACAACTAATCAGCAAGTGCACTGGGTCGTTCAAGTAATAAACCTTACATGAGTAAGGGTTGATCCCACAAAGATTGTTGGTATGAAGCAAGCTATGGTCATCTTGTAAATCTCAGTCAGGCGGATTCTAATGGTTATAATGGTTTTCGAATATAAAGATAAATAAAGCATAAAATAGAGATAGAGATACTTATGTAATTCATTAGTGGGAATTCCAGATAAGCGCATGAAGATACTATGTTCTTTATGAATCTTTGGTTTCCTACTGCTTTCATCCGATCATTCTTACACCTTTCCATGGCAAGTTGTATGTTGGTGGATCACCGTTGTCAATGGCTACCGTCCGTCCTCTCAGTGAAAATGGTCCAGGTGCACTGTCACCGCACGGCTAATCATCTATCGGTTCTTGATCATATTGGAATAGAATCCAGTGATTCTTTTGCGTCTGTCACTATGCCCAACACTCGCGAGTTTGAAGCTCGTCACAGTCATCCCATCTTAGATCCTACTCGGAATACCACAGACAAGGTTTAGACTTTCCAGATCTTAGGAATGGCCGCCAATAATTCTAGCTTATACCACGAAGACTCTGATCTCACGGAATGGGTGGCTTGGTTGTCAGGCGAGGCAACCATGTGTCGTGGGTTAGGAATCCAAGAGATATACACTCTAGCTTTTGCAAGTAGAATGAAAGTGTTTGTCAGGCATGCGTTCATAAGTGAGAATAGTAATGAGTGTAACGGATCATCACATTCATAAGAATAAGAATAAGCATGAATTGAATAGAAAACAGTAGTAATTGCATTAATACTCGAGGAACAGCAGATCTCCACACCCTTAATCTATGGTGTGTAGAAACTCCACCGTTGAAAATACATAAGAACAAGGTCTAGGCATGGCCAAATGGCCAGCCTCCCCAAATGGCATATGAAATTGAAAAATAGGAAAAAAGACCCCTAGTACAATAGTAAAAATTTCTATTTATACTAAACTAGTTACTAGGGTTTACAAAAATAAGTCTAAGTGCAAAAATCCACTTCTGGGGTCCAGTTTGGTGTGTGCTTGGGCTGAGCTTGAGCTTTACATATGCAGAGGCTTCTCTTCGGGTTAAATGCTAAGTTGTAACGTGTTTTTGGCGTTTAACTCTGGTTTGTGACGTGTTTCTGGCGTTTTACTCCAGAATGCAGCATGAAACTGGCGTTGAACGTCAGTTTGCGTCGTCTAAACTCGAATAAAGTATGAACTATTATATATTGCTAGAAAGCCCTGGATATCTACTTTCCAACGCAATTAATAGCGCGCCAGTTGGAGTTTTGTAGCTCCAGAAAATCCATTTCGAGTGCAGTGAGGTTAGAATCCAACAGCATCTGTAGTCCTTTTTCAGCCTCCTATCAGATTTTTGCTCAGGTCCCTCAATTTCAGCCAGAAAATACCTGAAATCACAGAAAAACACACAGACTCATAGTAAATTCTAGAAATGTGAATTTTGCATAAAAACTAATAAAACATCCCTAAAAGTAGCTAGATCTTACTAAAAACTACCTGAAAATAATGCCAAAAAGCATATAAATTATCCACTCATCAGTACCCAGAAAGGAAAAGGGAAGGCCACTGCAAAGACACCAGCAAGGCAAGGCACTAAAAGATCCTTGGCTAAAGAACAACTGTCTACAAGCATCAAGCCGCCCGCAAAGCGGATAAAGAGAATCATCAAGGTTGATGAAGTAGAAAAAGCTTTTCCTGCTCGGGACTCCGCACGGTTCACTAACCGTTACTGTGAGCAGATGTTCTGCATCCTGGCTGAGAGAAACTACAATAATGAGAATTTACTCATTCTTCCAACACACCTTGCTAAATTGGTGGAACCCCGCATTGAAAGGAGACAGTGGGGATTCCTGAGGAGGCAGCTGCAGGAGGCCAATCTATCATGGGTAGTTGAATTCTACTCCAACTTTCATTTGCCTATCCTGCAGTCTATCTATGTTTGTCAAAAGCAAGTTTCTATCTCCGAGGGGGCCATTCAGAGAGTATTGGATCTGTCACCTGGACTCGAGGGGTTGGACGCCTATCAAGAGGCCTCTCTCAAGCGCCAGACATACCAGTTTGACTGGGATAGCATCCTCAGAATTATAGCACAACCGGGCAGCACTTGGATCTATGGGCAACATCAGACTTGACCTAAGAGCATTGTAGCTCCAGTACTTACATTGGAGGCTCGCGTGTGGGCACAGATTATGTCCCACTATGTCTTTCCGAGCATTCACGAGTTCACCTTCATTGCAGACATGGCTATTCTCATCTGGTGCATTCTCACCGAACAGCCTCTCAACTTACCCAAACACATCCAACAAGCCATGGGACACATACAAATTGCGGGTAACCTACCTTTTCCCACACTAGTTTCAGATCTTGTCTCTATAGCTGGAGTTTCCTATAGGGCTGGGGACACCAAAGCCATGATCCCAATGGCTGATCAATACGTACCGAATGGGAAATATATCTGACCCCCAGTACCCTCTGCTAGCCGCCCTCCAGGCCTATCCTTAGACACTCCTCCTACTTCCACCGTGTATTCACCCTCACCTCCTCTACCATCCACTACTCAGATGTTCCTTCAGATCCTTCAGAGGTTAGACCGACAAGACTGGCAGATGGAGCGATTGGAGCGCCGCAACAAGTGCCTATACACCTACCTGAAGGAGCTCATTGTTAGTACTCATCCACCTCCAGAGGAGAAGGATACTCCGAACTCCATTTCACCTACCAGCACTGGGAGCCATGATGAGCCCGACAATAGAGGTGATGCTACCAGCCCTACCTTACTCCTTACTGATAGCACAGAGAACCGTGCCAAGACTTAAGTGTGGGGAGGTCAGTACCTGACTTCTGGAGGTAATCTCTCTCTCCTAACACCAATATGTTTTTTTTTCTTTTGTTATATAGGATATATTGCATGATAATAACTGCTTGCATGTATGTTCTACTTGGTTGAATGAATGAGTTTCTTTTCAAGACCCTATTTTAGAGCATTTTACTAATTCAAACAGAAAATTTGTGTTAAACTTGTTTGAGGATTGTAATTTGGAACATGGTTGATAGCTAAGAACACACAACCTATGAAATTTTGAGCTTAATTATATGGTTACATAATTTAACCATGATTTTTATCCTTGTGTGTTTTCTTCTCTATGATTGCAATCTATGTTTTGTTCCATTCTATATGTCCATTATTTAGTGTATATTCATGCATACATATGACTGAGGCCATCATATGTTATTAGCTCACTTATCCCAAATAGCCTACCATTTCATCTACCTTTGTTTGCTACTTTGAGCCCTTTAATCCTCATTTGTTCTTTATGTTACCACATCACTAGCCTTAAGTGAAAAAACAAGTAATTACCCCAATTGAGTCTTTGGTTAGCTTAAGCTAGAGATTGTGTATCAATTAAGTGTGGAAAAATGGGGGAACTTGAGTTAGTAAGAATGTGTTTTGTTTTATTGACAAATTTTGAAAATTTGGGTGCTACTCTACTCATGTGAAATTATAAAAATCATAGGCAGTGATCCATTATGCTTTTATAAAAAAATATTAAAAATATAAAAAATATAATACTTAAATAAATAAATAATTAGGGGACAAAAATTACCCCAATGTTAAGTGCAATAGAAAGGTCAATGCATATGCAATGAAATTAAAGAAAATTTGATACATGAGTATGTGAAATATACAAAAGTGAGACTATGGGAAGCTAGGCAAGAATTTAGAATTATATAGAGTGTGTATATATCTTAGGTGAGAACTTAGGTTAGTCAAAGATTCCATTTATAGCTCACTTGGCCATACATATATCCTCACCCTTACCTTAGCCACATTATAACCTTAAAAAGACCTCATGATGTTTGCATTAGTACACTAGATATTTGTTGATTGATTAGATGAAGAACAAAGCTTTAGAAAGCATGACTAGAGGAGACTAGAGTGGATTAACCCTAAACACCTGAGTAATTAGAGTGCATATACGTTCCCAGTGAGGGTTCAATGCTTGATTCTATGTTCCCAGCTTTCATGAGCTATCTTCTTACAAGTTTACTTGCTTCTTATTGTGTGATTTGAATTAGTTGAATTTGATTTATGTCTATCTTGGAGGACTTGTTAATTTTAACCAAGTAGGTAGAAACATTTTAGCATGTAGTTACACTCATTTACATAGGTTGCATTACATGAGTCTTGCTTTCCCTAATTCATTCTTTTGATCTCCTTGAGCTTAGCATGAGGACATGCTAATGTTTAAGTATGGAAAGATTGATGAACCACTATTTTATGGTTCATCTTGTGCTAAATTGAGTGGTTTTATCAGTTCTCTGCATGCTTATTCATACAATTTGCATGGTTTTACAAATCCTTCCCAATTTTGTTCTATGATTGAAAACTTGCCTCCCAAGCCTTTAAATTGTCAATCCTTAATTCCCCTTTATACCATTCGATACCATGATCTATGTCTTAAGTGTTTTCAGGCTTTATAGGGAATGAATGGCTTAGAGGATGGAAAGGAAGCTTGCAAAAATGAAAGGAACACAAGAAACTAAGGAGATGACCAACGAGAATCAGTGCGCACGCGTACCTGACGCGTACGCATAACTTGGCGCATTCCATATTGACGCAGATGCGTACTTGACGCGGATGCGTGCCATGCGCAGAAAACCATCGACGCGCGCGCGTACTTGACACGTATGCGCGATATGCGCCACGCGCAGAATTTTGCAGAAAACGCTGGGGGCGATTTTTGGCTGAGTTTGGACCCAGTTTTCGGCCCAGAAACACAGACTAGAGCTAGAGGACAGCACGGACTCAAGAGAGATTCACACATTCTCATTCATTAGTTTTAGTTTTAGTGTTTGGAATCTGGGGGAAAAATTACTACTTCCTCTAGGATTCTTCACATTCATAGATTTCTAGTTTTATGCTTTTGAGTTGGATATTGAGAAGTGTTACTACCTCTGTTGAAGTTTTTATCATTCTAGTTTGTTTCCTATTCCGTTACTCTTTTATTTCCTATTTACTTTGTTTGGAGTTATATGGATACCTTCGATTTTGGAATTAATTAATGCAAGGATACTTTGCTATTTAATTTCATCATTTGTTGATTATTTTTAATTGAGTTAATTGCCATGTCTTCTTTCTACTCCCTTTACATGCATGCGAAGATGGCATCCATGTCAATGGAGTAGGTTCTCAACTTGACTTTAGAGTTGATTAATATAGGAGACCCTTGAGTTGGAATACTCAAGAGTTAATTTGAAATTGGAAGTTGTTGGCTGGCTCTCTAGTCACTAACGCTAATCCTTCCCAATCGGAGTTAGCTCAATTACTTGACTTTCCTTCATTTGTTGAGGGTTAACTAAGTAGAAATAACAACCTATTACTATTACTCTTGAGAAAATCGAACAGGGATAGAACTTCCTATTAATCTTCTCCAAGTCAAGGCTTTTATTCTAATTACATAAAATCTCTCTTTAAATTCCACTGCTTTAATTTATAATCATTTATTTGCCCATTACCCAAACTCCAAATTTATGAGAAAACTCCTGATCAATAAATAGGATGCTCTTGGTAACTCGCTGGGAGATGACCTGGGAATTATACTCCCAGTATTTTATTCTAAATTTGTGACGACCCTTTTTAAATTGATACGTGAAATTTTCATCGGTTAAGAACTGTACTTGCAACGTTATTTTCGATCTAAATTCTTAATCGATAATTTTTCGCACGTCACCTATTCAAAAAAAAGCCCTTAAATTGGAACCCAAGCTAGCCTAACTCCATCTATAAGCCAAGTCCCCGATGAGATCACAAAAGTTAGGGGAAAACACTCTAGATCTTTCGTTGTGACTAAACGAGACGGCTTCAAAACAATAGCGACCCTATGGTCCTTCTTTGGATCCTTTTCTCTGGTGGTCATGAAGTATGTACATGCAGATAGATTGAGATCCCCGTAGTCGGAAATTTCTTGCAGATCATGGAAAAGTACCTTCGTTCCCATCTATAAGGTGGAAAGAGGGGGCAAGAACTGCGGGGTTCTTAGTAGGACCAGGGGTAGTTAGTTAAATCGGAATCATCACAGTTAAATTTAATTCTCTGCCAATTATACAGGATTCATAGAGAAGTAACCAGTCACAATAATTCAGTATACAATTAAAGAATGCACAAACACAAGAAGATAACAGAGTTAATTTCATATCATCAAGTAAAATGTAAATGCACAGCAAGGATTATGCATGTCTATTCCTATCGCAGGCCACGAGTTCATGTGTTGGTTCTTACTCGCTCCCGACATTACCCGGGCATGTAACGACCTGATTTTTGGCAGGTCCAGATCACTGCCAGTCGTCCGGTGTTACTTCCCAGTAGCCCTATAATACTCTAGACTCGGTAATACTTACTACATATGAGTCTTTCGTACTAACAGAATCGCGTATGTTAGCTTATTTTTATCATGTATTTCTTAACAAACCTATTAGCTATCTTCAGAGATATACAATATAAAATAAACACCAAAATAATAGCAAAATTAAATTAGTAACGAGATTACAGAAAACTCTCATGCATGTATACATCTCAGGTTGATTCATACAAACTTGACATACTATATATATATATATATATATATATATATATATATATATATATATATATATATATATATATATATAATGACAACTTTCCAGATACCTGGTTCATATAGAAAACCCCTAAGCTGGTACCCAGACCAAAAGAAAAGAAAATATCAAGTCCTATCCCTAAAAAATAATACAGAAGTGAGGGTGGTGCACGAAATTGCAATCACACTTTTGCAACTCCGCACAACTAACCAGCAAGTGCACTGGGTCGTCCAAGTAATACCTTGCGTGAGCAAGGGTCGATCCCACGGAGATTGTCGGCTTGAAGCAAGCTATGGTTATCTTGTAAATCTTAGTCAGGATATCAGAAATTATCAGGATTGATTGTGAAAGACAAAAGAACATGAAATGATTACTTGTTTTGCAGTAATGGAGAATAGGTTGAGGTTTTGGAGATGCTCCATCTTCTGAATCTCTGCTTTCCTACTGTCTTCTTCATCAAACACGCAAGGCTCCTTCCATGGCAAGCTGTATGTAGGGTTTCACCGTTGTCAATGGCTACCTCCCATCCTCTCAGTGAAAATGTTCCTATGCTCTGTCACAGCATGGCTAATCATCTGTCGGTTCTCGGTCAGGCCGGAATAGAATCCAACGATTCTTTTGCGTCTGTCACTAACGCCCCGCCTGCTAGGAGTTTGAAGCACGTCACAGTCATTCAATCATTGAATCCTACTCAGAATACCACAGACAAGGTTTAGACCTTCCGGATTCTCTTGAATGCCGCCATCAGTTCTAGCTTATACCACGAAGATTCCGGTTAAAAAATCCAAGAGATAACTACTTAATCTAAGGTAGAACGGAAGTGGTTGTCAGGCACGCGTTCATAGTTGAGAATGATGATGATTGTCACGGATCATCACATTCATCCGGGTTAAGAACAAGTATTATCTTAGAATGGAAACAAGCATGATTGAATGAGAAACAGTAGTAATTGCATTAATCCATCAAGACACAGCAGAGCTCCTCACCCCCAACCATGGGGTTTAGAGACTCATGCCGTGGAAGATACACAAAGAAAACGTGTAAAGTGTCATGAGGTCCAGATACAATGTCAAAAGATCCTATTAATAGTAAACTAGTAACCTAGGGTATACAGAAATGAGTAAATGAAGTAAAAATCCACTTCTGGGTCCACTTGGTGTGTGCTTGGGCTGAGCAATGAAGCATTTTCGTGTAGAGACCTTTTCTGGAGTTAAACGCCAGCTTTTATGCCAGTTTGGGCGTTTAACTCCAAGTTTTATGCCAGTTCCAGCGTTAAACGCTAGAATTTTAGAGGCTGATTTGCCATGCCGGTTTGGGCCATCAAATCTTGGACAAAGTATGGACTATCATATATTGCTGAAAAGCCCAGGATGTCTACTTTCCAACGCCGTTGAGAGCGCACCAATTAGGCTTCTGTAGCTCCAGAAAATTCACTTCGAGTGCAGGGAGGTCAGAATCCAACAGCATCTGCAGTCCTTTTCGGTCTCTGAATCAGATTTTTGCTCAGGACCCTCAATTTCAGCCAGAAAATACCTGAAATCACAGAAAAACACACAAACTCATAGTAAAGTCCAGAAAAGTGAATTTTAGCTAAAAACTAATAAAAATATACTAAAAACTAACTAAATCATACCAAAAACATACTAAAAATAATGCCAAAAAGCGTATAAATTATCCGCTCATCACAACACCAAACTTAAATTGTTGCTTGTCCCCAAGCAACTGAAAATCAAAATAGGATAAAAAGAAGAGAATATACTATAGACTCCAAAATATCAAGGAAACTTAGCTCCAATTAGATGAGCGGGACTAGTAGCTTTTTGCCTCCGAACAGTTTTGGCATCTCACTCTATCCTTTGAAGTTCAGAATGATTGGCATCTATAAGAACTCAGAACTCAGATAGTGTTATTGATTCTCCTAGTTAAGTATAATGATTCTTGAACATAGCCAGTGTATGAGTCTTGGCTGTGACCCAAAGCACTCTGTCTTCCAGTATTACCACCGGATACATACATGCCACAGACACATAATTGGGTGAACCTTTTCAGATTGTGACTCAGCTTTGCTAGAGTCCCCAATTAGAGGTGTCCAGGGTTCTTAAGCACACTCTTTTTGTCTTGGATCACAACTTTGTTTCTTTCTTTTTCTCTTCTCTTTCTCTCTTTTTTTTTCAAAATTTTTTTTTGTATCCACTGCTTTTTCTTGCTTCAAAAATCAATTAGATAATTTTTCAGATCCTCAATAACAGTTCTCTTTTTCCTCATTCTTTCAAGAGCCAACAATTTCTAACATTCTCAAAACAACAAATTCAAGAGACATATGCACTGTTCAAGCATTCATTCAGAAAGCAAAAATTATTGTCACCACATCAAACTAATTCAACCAGTTTCAAGGATAAATTTCGAAATCCTGTACTTCTTGTTCTTTTGTGATTAAAGCATTTTTCATTTAAGAGAGGTGATGGATTCATAGGACATTCATAGCTTTAAGACATGAATTTTAAATTTTATTAATTATGAATTAAAAACAAGACTCAAAAATAAATATAAGATGAGACTAGAAAATAAAAAAAAACAAAAATTCAAATAGGCTTCTTATGATAGAGGTTTTCACAGAGTTAGGACTCAACAACCTTGATTTTGAGAAGTGGATGCTCCCTCAGCTTGAGAGGAGAGCTTTTGGCGTTTCAACTCTTGGAGTTCACGCCCCTGCTTCTCTTGTTCCTTCAGCAATTTGCAAAGCATGCAGTTCTGATTCTGCTGTTCTTCCTTCAGTTGCTCCATAGTCTCTTGCAACTTGGTGATAGATGCTTCTAGGCTGGTCCAATAGTCAATTCTTGGGAATTCAGGGAGGAATTCCTGCGCCCTCCTCTTGATAGAGTTGTCTTGCATTTGTCCTTCCATTGACTTCTTGGTGATTGGGTGTTCAATGGGTATGAACTCATCTACTCCCATCTTCACCCCAGCCTCTTTACAGAGCAAGGAGATCAAGCTTGGGTAAGCCAATTTGGCTTCAGTGAAATTCTTATTTGCAATTATGTAGATCTCACAAGCAATCACATGATGAACCTCCACTTCTTTTCCAAGCATAATGCAATGAATCATCACTGCTCTCTTGATGGTGACCTCAGAACGGTTGCTAGTGGGCAATATGGAACGCCCAATAAAGTCTAGCCAACCTCTTGCAATTGGTTTGAGGTCTCCCCTCTTGAGTTGGTTTGGGACACCCTTTGAATTGGTTATCCACTTAGTTCTGGGGAGGCATATGTCCTCTAGAACTTGATCCAACCCTTTATCTGCTCTCACCATCCTCCTATTAAAGGATTCAGGATCATCTTGCAGTTGAGGTAGTTTGAAGATTTCTCTTATTTTGTCCAGATGGAAGTACATAACTTTCCCTCTGACCATGGTTCTGTAGGTATGGTAAGCAGTTCCAGTCATTCTCTGCTTATCTGTTAACCACAGATTAGAGTAGAATTCCTGAACCATGTTCCTTCCAACCTTTATTTCAGGATTGGTCAGAACTTCCCATCCTCTGTTTCGAATTTGCTCTTGGATCCCCAGATATTCATCTTCTTTCAGATCAAATTTAACTTCCGGGATCACTGACCTCAGACCCATTATTTTGTGATAATGGTCTTCATGTTCTTTGGTTAAGAACTTCTCTTGATTCTAAAAATTCTTTGGATTATTCTCTTTCTTTCCTCTTAAATTGGTTTGTTTTCCTTTAGGAGCCATGATCTTGATGAATCTTGGCTTAGTGATCACGGAAAAGCACACCAAACTTAGAGGTTTGCTTGTCCTCAAGCAAAAGAAAAGAAAGAAGAGAAGAGAGAGAGAGGAAGAGGAAATTCGAATGGTGTGGTGGGAAGAGGGAGCCAAACGTGTATTTATAAGGTGGGGAGGGGAGTTTTCGAAAAAAAGAAATTTGAAAAGAGATTTGAGAAGATATGGAAAGAAATTGAGAGAAAGGTGAGTTTTTTGAACAAAATTTGGGAATGATTTGAATGATTTGAAGAATGATTTTGAAAATTTGAAAGTGAATGATGAGAGATTGAAATGTATTTTTGTAGAAAAATATGGGTGAGAAAAGGAAAGTTTGAAAAAAATTGATTTGAAAACAAAATTGGGGTCCCCCCACCTTTCTGGCGTTAAACGCCCAGAATGGCACCCATTCTGGCGTTTAACGCCCATTTGGTGCCCCTTTTGGGCGTTTAACGCCCAGCCAGGTGCCCTGTCTGGCGTTAAACGCCAGAAATCCTTTATCACTGGGCGTTTTTCTGAACGCCCAGGATGCTGCACACCTGGCGTTAAACGCCCAGAATGGTGCCCATTCTGGCGTTTAACGCCCAAAATGGCACCATTCCTGGCGTTAAACGCCCAGAATGGTACCCATTCTGGCGTTTAACGCCCAAAATGCCCCTTACTGGTGTTTTTTTGCCAGTAAGCTCTTTTTCTCTGCTTTTTGAGCTGAATCCTTCTGTAACTGTGAATTCTTTCATTTTTGATACTTGCCTCTGTAAAAACAAAACATATAACCTCCTAATGACTCGGTTGCCTCCCAGCAAGTGCTTCTTTACTGTCTTTAGCTGGACCTTCACTGAGAATCACTCAAGTCTCAGTTTTGAGCATTTCTGCTCAAAATTGCCTTCAAGATAATGCTTGATTCTCTGTCCATTAACAATGAACTTTTTGTCAGAATCAATATCCTGAAGCTCAACATATCCATTTGGTGATACTCCTGTAATCACATACGGACCCCTCCATCGGGATTTGAGTTTTCCTGGAAACAGTCTGAGCCTAGAGTTGAAGAGCAGAACTTTTTGTCCTGGCTCAAAGACTCTGGTTGACAACTTCTTGTCATGCCATTTCTTTGCCTTTTCCTTATAAATTTTTGCATTTTCAAAGGCATTGAGTCTGAACTCCTCTAGTTCATTTAGCTGGAGCAATCTTTTTTCACCAGCTAACTGAGCATCCATGTTTAGGAATCTGGTTGCCCAGTAGGCTTTATGTTCCAGTTCCACGGGCAAATGACAGGCCTTCCCATACACCAGTTGGTATGGAGAGGTTCCTATAGGAGTCTTGAATGCTGTTCTGTATGCCCACAGAACATCATCCAAGCTTTTTGCCTAATCCTTTCTTCGGGCCATCACAGTCCGTTCCAGGATTCTTTTTAGCTCTCTGTTAGAGACTTCAGCTTGCCCATTTGTCTGTGGATGATATGGAGTTGCCACTTTGTGGCTAATTCCATATCTAACCATAGCAGAGTATAGCTGTCTATTGCAGAAATGAGTTCTCCCGTCACTGATTAGTACTCTAGGAACACCAAACCTGCTGAAGATGTGTTTCTGGAGGAATTTTAGCACGGTCTTGGTATCATTAGTGGGTGTAGCAATTGCTTCTACCCACTTAGATACATAGTCCACTGCCACCAGAATGTAAGTGTTTAAGTATGATGGTGGGAATGGCCCCATGAAGTCAATTCCCCATACATCAAACAATTTTATCTCTAATATCCCTTGTTGAGGCATGGCATATCCGTGAGGCAAGTTACCAGCTCTTTGGCAACTGTCACAGTTACGCACAAACTCTCGGGAATCTTTATAGAGAGTAGGCCAGTAGAAGCCACATTGGAGGACTTTAGTGGCTGTTCGCTCACTTCCAAAATGTCCTCCATACTGTGATCCATGGCACTGCCATAAGATCCTTTGTGCTTCTTCTCTGGGTACACATCTGCGGATCATTCCGTCAGCACATCTCTTAAAGAGATATGGTTCGTCCCAAGGTAGTACTTGGCATCTGAAATTAATTTCTTTCTTTGCACGTTGCTGTACTCCTTTGGTATGAACCTCACAGCTTTATAATTTGCAATATCTGCAAACCATGGAGCTTCCTGAATGGCAAAGAGTTGCTCATCTGGGAAAGTCTCGGAGATCTCAGTAGAAGGGAGGGACGCCCCAGCTACTGGTTCTATTCGGGACAGATGATCAGCTACTTGGTTCTCCGTCCCTTTTCTGTCTCTTATTTCTATATCAAACTCTTGCAGAAGCAACACCCATCTTATAAGCCTGGGTTTTGAATCCTGCTTTGTGAGTAAGTATTTAAGAGCAGCATGGTCAGTGTACACAACCACTTTGGATCCCACTAGATAGGATCTAAACTTGTCAATGGCATAGACCACTGCAAGTAACTCTTTTTCTGTGGTTGTGTAATTCTTCTGTGCATCATTTAGAACACGGCTGGCATAATAAATGACGTGCAGAAGCTTGTTATGCCTCTGTCCCAACACTGCACCAATGGCATGGTCACTGGCATCACACATTAATTCAAATGGCAATGTCCAATCTGGTGCAGAGATGACTGGTGCTGTGACCAGCTTAGCTTTCAGGGTCTCAAATGCCTGCAGACACTGTGTGTCAAACACAAATGGTGTGTCAGCAGCTAGCAGGTTACTCAAAGGTTTTGCAATTTTTGAAAAATCCTTTATAAACCTTCTGTAGAATCCTGCATGCCCCAGAAAGCTTCTGATTGCTTTAACATTGGCAGGTGGTGGTAATTTTTCAATTACCTCTACCTTTGCCTTATCCACCTCTATTCCCCTGCTTGAAATTTTGTGCCCAAGGACAATTCCTTCAGTCACCATAAAGTGGCACTTCTCCCAGTTTAAAACCAGGTTAGTCTCTTGGCACCTTTTCAGGACAAGTGCTAGGTGATTAAGACAGGAGCTGAATGAGTCTCCATATACTGAGAAGTCATCCATGAAGACTTCTAGGAATTTCTCTACCATATCTAAGAAGATAGAGAGCATGCACCTCTGAAAGGTTGCAGGTGCATTGCACAGACCAAAAGGCATCCTTCTGTAGGAAAACACGCCAGAAGGGCAAGTGAATGCTGTTTTCTCTTGCTCCTGAGGATCTACTGCAATTTGGTTGTAGCCTGAATAGCCATCCAAAAAGCAGTAATAGTCATGACCAGCTAGTCTTTCTAGCATTTGGTCTATGAATGGTAAAGGAAAATGATCCTTTCTGGTGGCTGTATTGAGCCTTCTGTAGTCAATACACATACGCCACCCTGTGACTGTTCTTGTAGGAACCAGTTCATTTTTTTCATTATGAACCACTGTCATGCCTCCCTTTTTGGGGACAACTTGGACAGGGCTCACCCAGGGGCTATCAGAAATAGGATAAATAATCCCAGCCTCTAGTAATTTAGTGACCTCTTTCTGCACCACCTCCTTCATGGCTGGATTTAGCCTCCTTTGTGGTTGGACCACTGGTTTGGCATTATCCTCCAACAGGATCTTGTGCATGCATCTAGCTGAGCTAATGCCCTTAAGATCACTTATGGACCACCCAAGAGCTGTCTTGTGTGTCCTTAGCACTTGAATCAGTGCTTCCTCTTCCTGTGGATTTAAAGCAGAGCTTATAATCACTGGAAAAGTTTCACCCCCTCCCAGAAATGCATATTTTAGGGATGGTGGTAGTGGTTTGAGTTCAGGTTTGGGAGGCTTATCCTCCTCCTGAGGAATTTTCAAAAATTCCTTTGCTTCCTCTGGTTCTTCTTGATCAGGTTGAGCATCCTTGAAGATGTCCTCAAGCTCTGATTCTAGGCTTTCAGCCATATTGATCTCTTCTACCAGAGAGTCAATAATGTCAGCGCCCATGCAGTCATTTGGTGTGTCTGGATGCTGCATGGCTTTTACAGCATTCAACTTGAACTCATCCTCATTGACTCTCAAGGTTACTTCCCCTTTTTGTACATCAATGAGAGTTCGTCCAGTTGCTAGGAAAGGTCTTCCTAGAATGAGAGTTGCACTCTTGTGCTCCTCCATTTCCAGCACCACAAAGTCAGTTGGAAAGGCGAATGGCCCAACCTTGACAATCATATCCTCTATTATGCCTGATGGATATTTAATGGAGCCATCAGCAAGTTGGAGGCATATCCGGGTTGGTTTGACTTCTCTAGTCAACCCAAGCTTTCTGATAGTGGATGCAGGTATTAGATTGATGCTTGCTCCAAGATCACATAGGGCTGTCTTGGTGCAAGAACCTTCTAATGTGCATGGTATCATAAAGCTTCCTGGATCTTGAAGCTTTTCTGGTAAGCTTTTTAATATGACTGCACTGCATTCTTCAGTGAGAAACACTTTTTCAGTTTCTCTCCAATCCTTCTTATGACTTAAGATTTCTTTCATGAACTTAGCATAAAAAGGTATTTGCTCAAGTGCCTCTGCAAACAGAATCTTTATTTCAAGAGTCCTTAGATAGTCTGCAAAGCGGGCAAATTGCTTATCCTGCTCCGCTTGGCGGAGTTTCTGAGGATAAGGCATCTTGGCTTTATATTCTTCAACCTTAGATGCTGCAGGTTTATTCCTTACAGAAGTGGTTGAAGAAGCCTTGTGAGAGGGATTACTGTCAGCACTTTCAGGTGTCTGATCATCCCTGGGCGTATGAACGCCAGGATTGGGTAGAAAATGGGCGTTTAACGCCAACTTTTCCCCCTTTTCTGGCGTTTGAACGCCAGAACTGGGCAAGGAATGGGCGTTTAACGCCAGCTTTCCTTCCCTTTCTGGCGTTTGAACGCCAATAACATTCCTCTCTGGGCTCTTACTGTCCTCAGAGGGATTTTGCACAGTGGTTTGGTTGTCCTCTGTCAATTGTTCCTTGTTTGGCTTTTTGCTCTTCTGAGCAGTGTTATTCAGTGTCTTCCCACTCCTCAGTTGAACTGCTTGACATTCCTCTGTTATCTGTTTGGATATTTGCTGTTTTGCTTGCTTCAACTGCAGTTCTATGCTCTTGTTAGCAACTTTAGTTTCATGGAGCATTTCTTTAAAATCTGCTAACTGTTCTGTCATCAGGAGCAATTGTTGATTAAGCTCAATTATCTGTTCTTGAGGATTAGGGTCAGTGACTACTGCCATGACTTCCTCTTTTGGAGAGAACTCATTGCTAGAGTACAAATATTGGTTTCTAGCAACAGTGTCTATAAGCTCTTGAGCTTCTTCAATTGTCTTCCTCATGTGTATAGATCCACCAGCTGAGTGGTCTAAAGACATCTGAGCTTTTTCTGTAAGCCCATAGTAGAAAATGTCTAACTGTACCCACTCTGAAAACATTTCAGAGGGACATTTCCTTAGCATACCTCTATACCTCTCCCAAGCATTATAAAGGGATTCATTATCCTCTTGTTTAAAGCCTTGGATGTCCAGCCTTAGCTGTGTCATCCTCTTTGGAGGGTAAAAGTGATTCAGGAATTTGTCTGACAACTGTTTCCATGTCTTTATGTTTGCTGTAGGTTGGTTATTCAACCACCTTTTAGCCTGATCTTTTACAGCAAATGGAAACAGTAATAGTCTGTAGACATCCTGATCCACCTCTTTATCATGTACTGTGTCAGCAATTTGTAAGAATTGTGCCAGAAACTCAGTAGGTTCTTCCTGTGGAAGACCGGAATACTGGCAATTTTGCTGCACTATGATAATGAGTTGAGGATTTAGCTCAAAGCTGTTTGCTTTGATGGGAGGTGTACATATGCTACTCCCATATGCAGCTGTAATGGGGTTAGCATATGACCCCAGAGTCCTTTTGGACTGATCAATCCCTCTTAGATCCATAATGGATTGCAAATAGATATATATATATATATATATATATATATATATATATATATATATATATATATTTGAATTAATCCGAAAAAAAGAAAATAAAATAAAACAAAAGAAAATTTAAAATAAAAATTCGAAAATCAAAAAGAAAATAAGATCAAAGCAAATTGAGAACTGAATCAATTAGTTAATTAAAAAGATTTTGAAAACAACAATCAAAAAGATATGATTGAAAAATTTTTATGAAAATGATTTGATTTTTGAAAAGAGGAAAGAGAAAAACAACAAAAAGACACCAAACTTAAAATTTTTAGAAAATCAAACACTAATTTTCGAAAATCTTTAAGGGAAAAACACAAAGAGGACACCAAACTTAGAATTTTTATGAATCAAAAAGGGACTAAGAACATGCAAAATCGAAAATTAGAAGAAAAACAAAAGCATGCAATTGACACCAAACTTAAAATATGAAACTAGACTCAACTAAGAGACTCTAAACCTACAAAAATAAACAGTCCTAATCTAAGCAACAAGATAAGCCGTCAGTTATCCAAACTCGAACAATCCCCGGCAACGGCGCCAAAAACTTGGTGCACGAAATTGCAATCACACTTTTGCAACTCCGCACAACTAACCAGCAAGTGCACTGGGTCATCCAAGTAATACCTTGCGTGAGCAAGGGTCGATCCCACGGAGATTGTCGGCTTGAAGCAAGCTATGGTTATCTTGTAAATCTTAGTCAGGATATCAGAAATTATCAGGATTGATTGTGAAAGACAAAAGAACATGAAATGATTACTTGTTTTGCAGTAATGGAGAATAGGTTGAGGTTTTGGAGATGCTCCATCTTCTGAATCTCTGCTTTTCTACTGTCTTCTTCATCAAACATGCAAGGCTCCTTCCATGGCAAGCTGTATGTAGGGTTTCACCGTTGTCAATGGCTACCTCCCATCCTCTCAGTGAAAATGTTCCTATGCTCTGTCACAGCATGGCTAATCATCTGTCGGTTCTCGGTCAGGCCGGAATAGAATCCAACGATTCTTTTGCGTCTGTCACTAACGTGCCGCCTGCTAGGAGTTTGAAGCACGTCACAGTCATTCAATCATTGAATCCTACTCAGAATACCACAGACAAGGTTTAGACCTTCCGGATTCTCTTGAATGCCGCCATCAGTTCTAGCTTATACCACAAAGATTCCGGTTAAAGAATCCAAGAGATAACTACTTAATCTAAGGTAGAACGGAAGTGGTTGTCAGGCACGCGTTCATAGTTGAGAATGATGATGATTGTCACGGATCATCACATTCATCCGGGTTAAGAACAAGTATTATCTTAGAATGGAAACAAGCATGATTGAA
The DNA here is from genome assembly GCF_003086295.3 of Arachis hypogaea. Lineage (NCBI taxonomy): Eukaryota > Viridiplantae > Streptophyta > Magnoliopsida > Fabales > Fabaceae > Arachis > Arachis hypogaea. The sequence continues at coordinate 57,251,464 of NC_092041.1, forward strand.
TGAGAAACAGTAGTAATTGCATTAATCCATCAAGACACAGCAGAGCTCCTCACCCCCAACCATGGGGTTTAGAGACTCATGCCGTGGAAGATACACAAAGAAAACGTGTAAAGTGTCATGAGGTCCAGATACAATGTCAAAAGATCCTATTAATAGTAAACTAGTAACCTAGGGTATACAGAAATGAGTAAATGACGTAAAAATCCACTTCTGGGTCCACTTGGTGTGTGCTTGGGCTGAGCAATGAAGCATTTTCGTGTAGAGACCTTTTCTGGAGTTAAACGCCAGCTTTTATGCCAGTTTGGGCGTTTAACTCCAAGTTTTATGCCAGTTCCAGCGTTAAACGCTGGAATTTCTGAGGCTGATTTGCCACGCCGGTTTGGGCCATCAAATCTTGGGCAAAGTATGGACTATCATATATTGCTGGAAAGCCCAGAATGTCTACTTTCCAACGCCGTTGAGAGCGCGCCAATTAGGCTTCTGTAGCTCCAGAAAATCCACTTCGAATGCAGGAAGGTCAGAATCCAACAGCATCTGCAGTCCTTTTCGGTCTCTGAATCAGATTTTTGCTCAGGACCCTCAATTTCAGCCAGAAAATACCTGAAATCACAGAAAAACACACAAACTCATAGTAAAATCCAGAAAAGTGAATTTTAGCTAAAAACTAATAAAAATATACTAAAAACTAACTAAATCATACCAAAAACATACTAAAAATAATGCCAAAAAGCGTATAAATTATCCGCTCATCAGAGGGAAAGAAAAGTCTATGGAACGAATACCATCAATTGTACATTCTTTCTACCGTCAAGGCACAAGTCTGCAACCATTAGCTCAGGACTAGTTTTGAGCATCTCCTGTAGGGTCCGGCAACACGTGCTCCTCTTGTACCTCTCTGAATATAACTCTAGTGGCGGCGATCAAGTCTGGATCTTCCATCTGTGGGGGAAAGGGAAAAGGAAGGGGTGAGAACCTATATGGTTCCTAGTAAGGCGACATCGTAAAAATGCATCTCTCTCGTGAAACCTAGAGTTCTGGCTCTATCGTAATAACTCGCTTACTAAGTCTCTCGGCTACTTCCGTATCGCGGCTCTGACATAACTCTTTCTTGGCATCTTTCTTTGGGATCAATGGCATTCTCATGCTATTTTTTATGACTATTATTCCTGACTTTATTATCTTATTCTAAGCTTTAGAGAAAGTTAAATCATAAAATTTTAAAAATACAAACGATAAACAGAGAATAGAAACTTAACAAGAAGCAGATAGCATATAGCAGAAAGAATAAACAGTAAACAATCACAATCAAATACGCAAACAATTTATGATGCATGTCTGTATCTAGTGCAGGCCATGAGCTCATGCGTCGGTTGTCTACCTGCAACCCGATGTCACTCAGGGTAAACCCCAAATAGGATATCAGGGTAAGAGACCGGCTATCAATTAGGCGAACATTCCCGCATTAGCAATCTTAGGCTATCAGTTAGGCGGGCACTTTCGCATTAGCAATTTGGCACAAGGCCCCTTCATCATACAATATGCTGTTAGTTAGGCGGACATTCCCGCATTAACAATTTCAGGCAATCAGTCAGGCGGGCACTTCTGTATTAGCATTTCGGCATAAAGGCCCATTCAAACAAATAGTTCTCATGATTCATTATCCATTCATGGTTTATCATTTTCTTTCTTTTCATCATGCCTCCACATCACCTTATAAATACACATACCTCCGCATCACCATATAACTAAGCATACCCACGCATCACCATGTTACTAAACATACCTCCGCATCACCTTTTAACTTTAAACATTCATAGGGACAACTTATGTTCATATTCATTTTTTTGACTTATTTAGCCTAATGCCTCCTTAGCGACTAGTCTTCTATTTAATAATTAATATAGCAAACGGACTCAGATTTGTCCAACCTTTATGTCCACGCATTTGTATCAAACTCAAGTTTCATTTGGTTCAAATTTCAGAGCATTCTCATTTCTAGAACAAAAGTTATACCCATTATGTTTTGAGAGGTTTCTATTTGCTTCGGTGAACCGGTTAACTTTCAAAGTACATAACTAATTTTCTATAATAGCTATGGCTCTAAAATTTGAATTAAATGAGGTAGACACCATAAGGTTTCGTTTGGTTTTAGTTTTATTACAAAAGCTTTTCTGTCCCAGGAGATATCCATCAAGGAAGTCACTATTCTAAGCTTGAAAATCCTGTTTAGCCTTTAATGAGCAGTAAAATGTTAAAGCCTATAACTTTTAATCCATAACTTCTAAAATTCTGAACTTTTGAGGGAACAAAATATACATCATCAGGTTCTATCAAAATTAGTTTCACTTAATTTGGAGTCAAAGATTAATACCAGTAACTCAAACAAGTCACTGGAATTATCAATGAGTTTCAGAAATTGCATGTCAATAAAACAATGAACCATCCATTTTGTAAATTGCGTATTTAATTCTATAAAAATGGGATTACCCAAAAATTTGGACACACTGTTATTCACATTCCAATATTTTGACTCTCTTTGGTTTCAACCCAAAAATCCATTAGAATCAAAAGTTGTGTAGGTTGAAAGTTGCTACTATATTAATTTAAAAACAGACTTTTCAGCAGAAACCATTTACTTTCAAACATTTTTATCTTTCAACCTACTCTTAAAAAAATTCTGAAATTTTGAGAGAATGATCTAACCTCATCAAGGATTACCAGGAAATTATTACAAAATTTTTGAGTGACTAGAATTTTCCCAGAATTCTGCGCAAGTTGCTGCCTAATTTCAGTAACCATATCGAAAGAATTTGGCTTAGGTTCTAACTAACCTTTTCGGTTTCCTAAGCTTCTCATCACTTCTTAATCATCTTATTATCTTTATCATGCATAATTTAACATTATAACTAGAAGTAATCACTCATAACATCATCAATAATCATCATTCACATAAACACAAACATAGAATTACACTAACCTAACCCCTACCTCGATAGAGTTTATCCTTGCTCAAAAAATCGATTCTAGCTTTACTTTAATTAACTTTGGCCGATTTGAAAGGAGTTCTTAGAGGAGGGTTGGTGTGAATTTCATTGCAAAATTTTGAAGAAAAGAGCTTGGTGAAGATGGTGAGGCTGCTGGTTCCTCCCCCTTCAAACTTTAATTAGCTTCCTATCTCACTCGCACTTATTCCCTTTTCTTTTCTCGGTTCAGCTCTCTCTTTCTTTTCTCTCTTTGATTTGTGCTCTAGTTTCAACAAATTTTGAGGAGCATATGGTTATTTATAGGAAGATTAGAAGACAGATGTGGGAGGGATACATTGCAATCAACAATGAGGAGGAATCAACACCTAACTTCTCATTAATTGCAAGGCTCCACTAATGGCTTAACCATGGGGTGTAACCAAGGTTTTGAAAATCGAACCGGAAGAGCTGGTCAAACCGATTCAACCGGGGACCGGCACTAAAAACGGTTCAGTCCGCTATTAATAACCGCTGAAAAAAACCGTTTGTAAATTGTCGAACCGGCCAAAAACCGGTCGGTTGGACCGGACCGGTAACCGACCGGTTCGAATAAAATGACATCGTTTGTTATTTAAAAAGAAACTGGAGCAAGCCCAAGTCTTCGTGAGCCAACCCCCTTCTTCCCCAATCATTCGTGAATCGTCCTAATCCTGGAGAACTCTCAAGCCAAGGGAAACTCTAGCCCTTCATCGCCGCCGCCGTTCCCAGGTCCACAGCGCCACCACCGTCCCCAGGTCGTCAGCGCCGCTGCTTCTTCCTCTCCCCCGTGTCCGAAACCTAGTAGCGCGGCACGTCGTCTTCATCTTCGCATGCTTTCCGGCACGGAGCCCAGGTTAGTGACTTCTCATCTTCATCTTAACTGATTGTTCGGTCTTCTTCTTGGTTTGAACTTTGAAGTTCTGAAATTGTTGTTCTTTGGTCTTCTTCTTCGGTCTTCTTGTTCCATTTTTGTTCCATTTTTAGTGTGACTGTTTTCAATTTTTGGTCTTCTTCTTCGGTCTTCTTCTTCTTTACTGATGGCTCGTTTCCTCTGTTAGTTTGTTACTCTATTTTAGTGTGACTGTTTTCTATTTGCTCAATGGCTCGATTGCTCTGTTAGTTTACTGATGGCTCTGTTAGTTTGTTACTCTGGTTTACTAGTTGTTGATGGCTCCAAATTTTTTTGTTCTTTTTTTTTTTCAGGTATTTATTCATTTATTTTTCGGTTTGATGCGATTTTGCTATTTATTCATTATTTATTTAATTTTGCCATTTTTCTACCCCTATATATAAACAGTGGCACAAGAAGAGTATGCGAACAATGGAAATGCTACTGGGGATTTAAATTCCGATGATAGAGGTAAGTGGTTTATGTTTCCATGTGATTGTGATGTTAATTTTTTGCATGCGGATACAATACGAATTTGTGGAAATGATTATGAGAAAATGCATAACTGCAATTACTGTAATAGAATAACGCAAATTTAAGTCATTTGAGCATTCTTTTTTGTTTTTGTGTGGCGGAAAAGAGAAGAGCTTGTTAGTGTGTCTTATTTGGTTTTTTACTGTATAGAACATTTTAGTGTTTTGGAATGTTTCATAATATGCTAAATGCTTAATGCTGTAGGCAGATTTTAGTGTTTTGTAGTTGCTGGTTTTTGGAATGCTGAATGCTGGTTTTGCTGAAATGTTTTGGGTGAAGCTTTTTTTGTTACTCTGTTTTGGACTTTTGGTTTGTTTGTTACTGAATGCTGTAGGCAGATTTTAGATATGGTCATGTTTTAACTTTTTATAAATTAATTCATGTATACCCATCATGCATATTATTGATTCAATTCATTATGTATGTATGTAGGTATTGAGCGATGAAGTATTTTCAAAACAATTCTGATGACAACAATCATCTCACACACAGTGGCAATGATCCACATGCCAAGAAAAAGGCACATGTCATACAAGAACAGAACAATGCAAAGTATAGGAACAGATATTTTATCTATTGTTTATAATTTATTTATTTTATTATTCTAAAACGGTTTTTTCGGTTGAACCACCGGTTAGACCGATTAGACCAATAAACCAGTTACTAGAATAGTTTGATGACTGATTCGGTTTTCAAAACCTTGGGTGTAACTATGATTAAATGACTTTTGTTATGACAAAGGAAGAGAATATAGTTTGTGAGCTAATCATGATTAGTTCTTCCTCCTCTCAATCTTGATCATGGTTCGGTCATGAAAAAAGAGAAAAAGAAAGTGGTTTGATTAATTATGGTTCTTAGTGGATTAGTGGTTCGGTTTAAGTTCGGTTAGATTTTAATTAAGCTTAAGTGTTTCGATTCTTTATTTTTCTTTTAGATAATATTTCTATTGACTTTACGAATTTAGATTGAAAATAGCTTTCTTGAAGGTTTGGCCAAATTGCTAAATAGAGGAAAGAAAACGGTTTAATAACTAAACCGTAAGATTACCGTTTTCAAATCGTATTAGTTTAAATAACCCGCAATTGAGATATTAGCCGCTGAGAGTATCTCAACTTTAGATCAAGCATAGAACATTCTACTAAGCTAATTCAATCAAGAAAAGCTAGTAGTAAGGATTCCATAGATGAATTTAACTCGATGGTCAAATTCATCGTTATCGATAGGTTTTTGGCTTAGGACACGTTTTTTTCTCTCACGGTATATCTATTATTTTCACTTATCAAGTATAAATTAGCCTTATTATTTTATGATGTGGTGATTCTCAAATATTTATCGAATTTCTCATCACAGGATTTCTGAGAATAACTCTGTAGAGAATCGAGGTGTTATAGGGCACAAGTCCCAGATATGGCTTTTCAGATGCATACAGTGTGCATATAAGTCTTACGGCCAGACCACATACAATGTGACTTTTAAATGTATTTCAATATGCTTACATCTGAAAAACAGTTCTCAGTGTGTGGACGTCAGTGTGTGGACGTCTCCACTATACATTTGGCACTAAGGCCCAAGCAAGGTCGTACCTGTGGCAGGCAGTTTTTTAAAGCTTTTTCTTTATCTTTATCCTCTGCTCTCCTATGGCAGAGATCCCATTAGTTAGTACATTCTTTTCTTTTCTGTTCTCTACTCTCTTGTGGCAGAGATTCGTTAAATTCTTTTAATCTTTGTTCTCTGCCCTCCTGTGGCAGAGATTCCTTTAATTATACATTCATTTCCTTTATATTTTCTGCTCTCTTATGGAAGAGGTTTTTTAAAGTCTTTTATTCTTTGCTCTCTATTCTACTGTGGTAGAGATTTCTTTGATTTTTTTTCTTTTCTTTTTTTTTCTTCTTTTCTTTCTTATCATTTCACTATATAAATTATCTTTTAAATAAAATATTAATATATTATATTGACACAAGTAATGCTAGTATTAATAATAAAAGAATATTAACATTATTATTTTTATATCGAAACCTACTTATTAAGGTTCTATTCTTTAAACTTTTAGGAATTATACTCTAATTTCAAGCTTTTAAACATTTTACCTTTTACCCCAATATTTTATAAAATTACTAATTTTAATTTCATATATAGTAAAATTACTAATTTAATTTTATATTTTTAGAAATAATCTTGATTTTTTAAATAATATTCGGATTACTCCGAAATTTTTACTTTTTACTCAAAATACCCCCAAAACTTATATAATTATTATCTTTTAACCCCGATCTTTTATCAAACTACATTTCCATATTCAAAAATAATATTTGTGTTGGTGACAAACACTTTCAAAACGAAAATCTTTTATTGTGATATTTCAAAATATATACTTGATTTTAAATCTATTTTCGAGCTTTTCGGTTGCCGATTTTTCACCGCATTTAAATTTAGTTCCTCGACCGACCATTAAACCTCACCCATTTTATTCAAAAACTAACACAATGACAGTCCCAAATCAACCTTATTATCACGGTTTGGGTAGCACAAACATGATTGAATCACAAGTTTAATCACATATAGCAATATATCAACAAAATTTAATATAAAATCAACCAAACTCCATCAATAATCAATCACAACAGCCACTTACTTATCCAACACAAATTTAATTAGTGAGAATTTATGTAAACTCCACCTCCGTAAGAAATAAAAATACTCGGAATTTTATAAAAATTTTTTGACCGAACTGTCGAAGAAGAAAATGTCAGAAATCGATTTCTTTGCCAAGAACACCAAAGGGCCGAACTTTCAAAGAAAAGAAGAGCTATGTTATCATCAACTTTTACCGAATAAAAGTAATACCAACACATAAAGGAGGAAGATACAAACATTTTAATTGAGTTAGATTTTTTATTGGAGTTATGGATTGCAAAAAAGTTAAAGTCGGAAGATGAAAGGGAGTCGCGGTTTCCCTCCCTCACTCGGTACACTTCTCTTCCCTTATTTCCTTGATTTTGGTTCGGTGATTCATTAGGAAAAATGAAAGATGATGATGTTGATTAAGGAAAATTGTAAATATGTGTCACTGTTATATATATATCCGTTAGCCACGTTTTTCATTTCTTTCTTTTCCTTTCCTAATGATTCGGCCTTGATGAATGATTTTGATCAAAGGAGGAGAGTTAGTTTGATAATTGAGGTGTCATGATTCCATCTGATCCACGGTCATATTTATATATATATATACATATAAGCTAAGTTTTCATTTCTTTTCTTTTGTTTGGCTTCCTTAATGGCTTCGGCCATTGGGTATATATATAATCACAAATGAGAGGCTGTTCTGGCAACCATTATGCCAGAGGATCCTGGTAGTTTTAAACAGTTTTGTCAATTGGTATGTCTATGCTGCTTTACCAATCATTTTTTCTTTCCATTTTTTTCCCCTGAATAATATCCTTCATATTTGAACTGATTATCTTCTGGTTTGGCAGGTAGGGCAGATGAACATCACAGAATTCAAGTATAGATTTAATTCCAATGAGAAGGCCGTTGTCCTTTACAGGTAAGGAGAGTTGCATGAAAAGCTGATCCTTTTTCTTTGTGGTTTCTTTCATTTTCATTGTTTTCTGGTTTTCAATTATATATTTTCTGTGGTAGATACATTTTGACATGTATTTTTCCAAAGAGATCCATGACAGTTCTTTTTCTGACTTTGTGTGCAGCGTTGGGGTTCACACGGTCTCAGAACTAAAAGCAATGAAAGAGAGAATGGAGTCTTGTCAGCTTAAAACTTACAATGTCATAGAAACTGACTTGATGAAAGATCACCTTCATTACCTGGTAATTGTGTTTGGGACAAAATGATCTTTTAGGATAGTTTGTCATGTCTGCCACACTGTGCAAGATTGAAATACAATATCTAAGCTAATTCGTTTCAATAAATCCTAAGCTGCTTTTTCTTAGTACTCAAGGTCAAATCAAGCAGTTAGCATGGAGAAAATTAAGTTTGATCAAATGCCTAATAGCTGCTCAATGTGAATTACTTTATTTTCTTGCGATAACCTTTTATTGCTATTGACGATTGTTTGCTATCATGCCATGTTTACTTTGCTTTTGAACTCATGACTAGATGGGAGGCCGTTCAAACGTTCAAAATGAGGTTCTTTGTCGTTTCATCTTTCCGGAAAGACCTGGTGCTCTAATGAAGTTCTTGGATTCATTAGGTCCACGATGGAATATTAGCTTGTTCCATTATCGTGGGCAGGTGAGAATTTGTAGTTTCCTAACGCAAGCTAATTTCTTTCTTTTTGATCAAATATTATGTATATACGATTGCAATATTTATGGTTCTTGAACAGGGTGAAACTGGAGCAAATGTGTTGGTAGGAATACAAGTACCAAGAGTTGAGATGGATGAATTCCATGATCGTGCTAACAGACTTGGATATGAGTATACGCTGGTGAACAATGATGACTTTTACCATCTCCTAATGCGTTCATGGTTAGGGTTTTTATGATTCGTGCAAGATAATACTATCAAGTTTGTTCAACTGTTGGTTTCAAATATAGGATTCACAGGAAACTATTCAGTGCTCCTAAATCCTAATGTAGCTTCTAGGTTTGCGTTCATTATACTTGCAAAGTGACACTGACAAAAAAAAAAAAAAAAAACTGAAATGCCATATTACGAGTGAAATGAATGCAATCCTAGCTAGTTCTTGAAAGAGCACCAAATAATTTCAAAACTGAATGGTCTTCCAATATGCAGCAATTTGCATAATTTTTGTTGGCTATACTATAACTTTGTTATAGAACAGTCTCTTGTGTAAAGAATATGTGGATAGTGTTCATTAAAAATTTATAAATATTGAAAATAATTTCGTTTTAGAAAGTTAGATTTACTTAGTTCAGATAATTATGCTTGATATACTTCAAATTCAAATTTACTAGTCAGTAGGACACTAATCATTTAAACCAAAATTAAAATTTATTTCTGGAAGTTCCATTATGATGGTTAGGGTCTTAGTTTCATTAATCAGTAGTAATAGGACCCCTGTTAATAAAGCAAGAAAAAAAAAAGGTTTGAATAGATCTTTTCAGCTTTCTGGTGTGCAGTATTCAATACTTTGAAACCTAAATCACTTATTTTTTTTAATGCAAAAAGTACCTTTCTTAAAAGGTTAGATAAATCCTATATCTGGGGATAAAGTGAATAAAATAGTAAACGAAAGCTCGAAAGCAAATAAATAACATATTTTAATTGCAAAATGATCGCTATTTGCATTTACAGAGTTGGTTCAAATAACCAGTCGTATACTGTTTCCAATATGAACATACTACGGAAGTACAGAATCTCCCACGGATTGGAAGAATGGACGAAGTAACAAACATATCATCAACTGGCTGTTTGGAAAAGCATTACTCTGGAAGCAAATAATGTGTTGCCAAAACGAACCGGGATTCAATTTCCTTTACCAAACATTTTACAGAGCACTCTTGGGGGAGATTCATGGACTAAACTTGTGCTACTTTTATCTACCAGCCTTTGCGGATATGATACCAAATAAAGAGGATCTTAACTACCTGACGTGAATCAAGAAAGTTCAAATCCAGCATTTGAGGTAATAGCATATAGCAGCTTCGTTCTCAATGTGCCAGGTCGTTTGTACGTTGGAAGCTGTAGTCATTGGAATACGGAAAAAATAAGTAAAGATTTCCTGTTCTTTTATTAGCTTGAAAAACTTCAAATAATACCTTTATATCAATGACTTTAATCACTACAAGAGTGCATCTTGTGAGGTGTACAAAGTCCACGTTACTAGAAAAACGGTTATAAGACATTTGATATGATATATGAAAATACAAAAAGTTCAAGATCGCTCCAATGTTCAACTTCACAACTCACAACTCACAACCAACATGGCAATCTTGAATTTCAAATTTCGGACAGCCAAATTCCAAGTACCATATAAAGAGCAGCCATACCATGTGTACACGAAAAACTAGTGACGAATGGTACATGGACACTGACACGGATACAGGACACAGGACACGACACGCGGACACGTGAATTTAAAATTTTTATAAGATACGGGGACATATATATATATATATATATATATATATAAGTATTTTTTTAGATAACTTGTAATGATATTTTGGTATTTTATTGATATTAAAATAAAAATTAAATTTTTAATATTTTTTTAATTATATAAAATATTTAAAATATCTTTTGTTTTAATAATTAATAATATATACTATTTCTAAATTCATTTTAAGAATACATGTTAAGAATAAAGTTGGACACGCTGAATGATATTTAGGTGTGTTCGGAGAAGAATTTTTTATTTTTTATCAAGACATGGTTTAGACACAAAAGACACGCGTGTCGGACAAGTATCATGAGTGTCGTGTTCAAAATGTGTCCGGCAAATCAGAGAAGTATCCGTGCTTTCATAGTTAGCGACTAAATCAGTCACCCGTATGAAATACATGTTAGAATACAAAATATATATTGAAAATGAGTTAAGATGTATCTATACACAAATATAAAGAGATTGCAAAAATAAAAGGGAACGCAGAAATGTATCCAGACCCCTATTTTGTCTCCATATTAGTAGTACCTTAAGAGTGTTGTAGCAGGTTGAAGCTGATGGAAGCCGATCCACATCTTGTCCTCCAAATGTTGTCCAAAGAGGAACATCACAAGCAACCTATGTAAATAGATGGAACTGAGTGATGCTAATCAATGAAATCAATGCATTTTGTCATTCATCACACATTACTTCACTCAACAATAAAATCTTTTTTATTAAGGTCCAGATGATTGTACCATAGTTGCAGAATTATCATTTCATCATGTTAGGAATTAAAATCAAGGTCAACGTTTCCTTTATTTTACATCCTATTACTATAGACTCAGAAATAACTTCCATAGACTTTAAATTCTTATCCAGTACCATATAACAAACAAAAATAAAATAAAATATTATGCAAGTGACTTGTGCTTGAGTTTAGACATCTTGTAAGCTGCAGCGGCCGCATGCATAGAATAAGAAAATATAGCTGTTCCATGCCCTCATTAAGTCATTATGAACAAAAACCTGGGATGGTAATAATAGTTGAAAGGGGAGTACTGAGTTAGTTCCAGAAGTAACACGTGTATCAATCTGGTCGTTAAAGTGTCAATTTACTCAACTTGGTCCCCTAACTTGGTATCGTAACTCGCATTAGTCTCTAGCCCTATTTTCGTCATAGAACCGTTAACGGCGTGCTAAGATACAGTGACGGCTGCCATGTTGAACTCCTTAACGACTATCTGATGTGACAATTGAAACTTTTTACCTCAATTTTCTCTTCAAGAAGCCTTTAAAACCCTTAACTAAAATTAGGTTTAGGAATTTTAAAGGCTTCGTAGGGAGAAAATTGAGATAAAAATGTTTCCATTGGCACATTAGGAAGAACAGAGTGGCAACCGTCACTCCATCTCACCGCATCGTTGATGGTTTTGTGACGAAAACAAAGTCAAGGACCAACGTGAGTCACGAAAGCCAAGTTGGGAGACCAAATTGAGTAATTGAAACTTTGGGGACCAGATTGAAACGCAAGTGTAACTTCAGAGACTATTCTAAGTATTACTCATTAAAATGGAGTAAAGTATTCTTTCAATTCAGAGCACACGCAATTAATCGAAAGAGCCCCACGTCCTGTGTAGGATAACAATTATTTCCACACGGCTCATTTGGAGAATTTGTAATGTACTCTGCTAGAGTTAAAAGAGCCAAAAAACATCCCCTATTAATTACAAGCAACAAAGCAGATGGGATGAAAGAGGTGTTTGCATGAGCATTTCTTTATCTTTTTATAAAAGATCTTTTTTTCATAGAAGAAAGTTATTTCACATTTGATAGACTTCACATATTAAAACGTCTTTTGCTTCTATTTTTTTGAAAGTAAGGTATTGTTGTCTTTTAGAAAAAACAAATAATTTGCTTTTTTAAATAAAAGTACTTTTCTTAAAAGTTGTATCCAAGACCAAATGTATTTAAAATTTAATAAAAATACTTTATTTCTGAAAAAAAAAGTACTTTTTTCAAAGAAAAAACAAACAATCCAAACCAACATTGATTGCCCATCCAAGATCAAGAACACACCTTGTGGATTGTAAAAGCTGGCTGCAAGTATTTAAACCCAAGTAATGGAGCACGAGAACAACTGGTGACAAATTTAAGAAGCATACAGCGCTCATCTGGTTTGAAGCCTTTAACCACCTGTACATAGTGGTAGAAGAAAGAAAATGAAACCGATGTCTTAAAACTGGTATACGCAAAACTAAGTAGGCAACATTGCGTCAGTTTTCTAAAGATCGGGGGCATTAATGTACTCCACCAATACATTTAGACATCAATTTATTCCTTAGATACATAGATATTTATATTTGAGAGACAAGATAAATGTAAAAAAACTTGACAACTCTCATGTTTTGCATATTTTCTTAAGACCAATTTAAACATTTATTCTTCTACCTAAGGAGCATTGCTCAGCAGGAAAGAAGAAACCAAATCTGAATCATCAGGCATCTATCATAAATGTGTAAGGCTTTGATTATAGCAAGGGAAGTAAATTACATCAGATTAAGGCTTGGTTTGGTAAAAAATTTTCAAGAGATTTTTAAAATTTTCAAAAGCACAAACTTCTCATTTTGTGTTTGGTCAAAAAGACCATGTGCTTGTATTTGGAGCTTTTAAAAGATAGGAGCGCACTTTTTAAAATTGGCTTGTGCTTATGAAAATTAAAAAGTCTCATATAATCTCATACATTAATTAACTTCCAAATTTAACTTTTATATTTATGTCCATTATAGTATTTTTAAATTTTAAAAACTATTTTATCAAATACAATTGTTGCTTGTACTTTTTAAGAGTCATTTTTAATTTAATTTACCAAAAGTAGATACTACAATTTTTAAAAAGCTATCATTTAAAAACCAGCTTTCATAAGCTACTTTTGAAAAGTAAAACCTTTACATAACCAAGCCTAAATACAATGCTAAAGACTAGTTGTTGTAACACCAGAAGGAAATTGTTGAATCAAGTGGTAATCAATACCTCCCAAAAAATCTTGATTGTCTTGCTTCTCTCATTGTAACCTCCAGTGTATCGGGTGTTATTTTTCAAATCATCAATGTCAATATCATAATTGCCACCTGAAAGCAACTGCATTCTCACTAAACTCAGAAATCTTGCTGTCAAAATGAGTCATCAAAAATAAATAATTCATTTTGTGAGTTATCATGAATTAGTTGTTGTAGGCAAGGATATTTTTCTTTATCATGACATATTCTTTGCATAAATAAAAAGTTAATTTGATATTGATTGCAGCATTTTCGAAAAAGCAAAATCTTGAAACAGAAAATCTTTATTGCAATTTAACAAAAGAAAATACTTGAGTGAACCCTCCCCACCCCAACCCCCCACCCGGGAAAAGAAAAAGGAAAACCCAACTTTTTCAGCACTAAGGAAATAAAATACCTGATTAAATTCACTGGCATTGAATAATTTCAACCAGGATGGAGATATAAGATCGGTTAACCCTCTATAAAATGCATTTGAAAATGGCAGTATCTGCAATTTCAATAGTCACATATATAACCATGATACGACTGTCGAAACGGTACAAACCTGAATAATTTCCATTAGACTACACAAACTGATAATAAAACCTGTATGTTGAGTTTATAATCAGCCATTGCATGTATGTACTGCAACTTGTTCTCGTTTGTCACAGAAATATCTTTTCCACCAGACTTAAGCTCAATCACATGTCTTTTGCCAAATGATTCTTCAGTAACTGTGAAATCAAGACAGAGTTCCTTCACGTCACCCTCATAATTCTGCATGAAGGAATATGTGAACGTTGCATTATAATGTCAAAATGGTAAACTGAGAGAATTGAAATACGGCAATCTACACAACAAAAAATCAAGGGAAGAACAACCAAAGCCCCAAAATCAGACCTAAAATACCAAATGTCAAATGCCCCATGTTAATGAATCTTTAAGGTTGTCAGAATAGTCCTTTTATTTTAGAAATATTACTTCCAGCAACTAAACCCATCCACAAAGACAATAGCTCTTTGAGCAAATTCATATATAAAATCACTTAACCTTTAGTAGGATTGAAGTTGGACAGGCTCATCTACAATGAGGGCAGGGCGCTGACAGCCAGCATCAACAACAACAACAACAAAACCTTGTCCCACTAGGTGAGACAGCCAGCATCAAGCCAACTCAATTTTAAAACATGATTCCCAAAATAAAACAAGGCAGAATCCAGATAAATTTTAAAAAGAGACTTTTAAGACACAAGAAAGAAGTGTGGATCTCTGTTGGGTTTACCTTGACATACAAAAGATTCCTGTATATCTCTGGATCAAGTGTTGATAACTCATCAAGAAAGCTATACCGTCCCAATAGCTTTTGTACAAAAACATGAGAGAAGGAGTAATCAAGTAATATTCCTTCATAAAGAGCTTTACCGACAATTCTTCCAAGGAACTCAATCATTTGAAGACCATTATCTAAATATCTTGCAGATGCAGTAGGAATTAGAAGCCTATCGGAGGTTGAGGTTTGGGAAAATAATCCATATCTGAGGCAAACAGAATACATGTCAGCTTAGAAAGTCACTACAGATTCCTGAAAGAGGAAACATCCATGAAATAAAAAAACAAAAAGTAAAATTAAAAAAAAAAGTCAAACATACTCAGGAGCAAAAGCTGCTTTTGATAAGTCTGTCAAAAATTCCTTAGATAATCCACCATAGTCCAGGCCAGCCTCAGGAAGGCCACATTCACTGACAAATGACACATGGATAGAGGACTTCAATCTTGACCCAAGGGAATTCAATTGTCGGAATCCATCTTCAACAATATGACCCCGACATACTACTATCTCAATTGCTCGTGAACCAGGTTCAGAAATTTCACCAGCCATTTTTCGCGAGGCCTTATCCATCTTGATTAATTCGCGAAACATCTCAACTCTATTTCAGTGATAAACTAAGTGATTAGCTACTTTCAATAATAAACTACATAATGTGTTACACTCAAAACAAATTATGATTTTGTTGACAGTGATTTTCTAATGTCAGTGAACACCATAGTTAATGACTTCTCAATTTAAACAACTCTTAATGAATAACAGAATTATTATATGGTAATTGGTAAAGAGACCCAGAAAGGTTTTTCTCAATTTACTCCACTAAGAAACCAAAACATGATCACATTTCTTGATCTAGATCTTGGACATGGCAAAGGAAATTTAGTGCTCCTATCTTTTTAGAGGACTTTCCCTCTCAAAACATGGTGAGAGATAGGAAAGCTACACTTCAACGATCTTTTGTTTGGCTTTTGGTTTTTGTATGGAGGATCTCTTATCCTCTCATCTTATTTTAATATTCTGCTCCCAATCTTAATGGTATTCTTCTTTTATCAAACAACAACAACAACAACAACAACAAGAATAAGAATAAGAATAACAATAACAATAACAATAACAATAATAATAACAATAATAATAATCAGAAGAATAAGACAAATAGGTTCCTGAAGAATTTTGCGATAACTTGATAGATATTTAATGGAAAAAAAAGTATCAGCAAGTCCTTGAGAAAACTTTGCCACAGATTTATAGGTGTCCCTGAAGGAAAAAGAATACCAAGTAAGTCCCTAAAGAATTGTGGAGCTAGACTTATAGGTCTTTGGTGGAATGGAATGACAGAAGGGTCCAACAAGTCTAGTGTTATAATTTTTCAGGATCTATAAGTTCATAATTGCAATTTTACAGAAACTTATAGGTACTCTTTTTTATTGAGACCTATAAGTTCATCACAAAATTTACTCAGGAAGTTACTTGGTATTTTTTTTGGTAGTAATCTATATGTCCATAGCAAAATTTTCAGGGACCTACTTGTCTTGTTACTCTAATAACAATAGTAAATCATGTTGGCTGTATTCCCCAGTCATCAGCTTTTCTTTACCAAGGTCTTATCCTTCTAAAACACCAACTGAAATAAGTATAAAAGTACAAGAACGGTGCCAAACAGAATTTATATCAAGAAGTAAAAGTCATGTTATGGTCAACTAGTTAGTAGTTACCTTTCTTCAAAAGGGAAAACATGAGGGGTAATGATGATAACAGAACCTGCACTCAGGGCAGCTGATGAATCATCAAATCTTAGGTTGGCTGATAAAACTTCATGGGTTCTGGCAGCAACTGCAATTGGTGGCCGGCTTTTTCTAGCGGGAGCAAGCCACAAATCAGGAGGACAAAATGAGTGTCTACAATCCCTTTCATACATTAAATGTAAGCATCTGATAGCACAATCCATGAGAGGCTTATTATGAGAACCACTACCATGGGACAAACCATTATACACTAGGGTATTTAGCATTGACGCAATTCTTCGTTGTTGCTCTAATCGGAATGGAACCTAACAATGTTATTAAAATGCTCCGTGATAGTTAGTTTCTGAAAATATGAACTAATCCATAAAATTACAAGTCCAAGAAGAAAGCATGTACATACTTGTTTCTCATAGAACTCTATGTCATCAAGAACAGAAAGCAGGTGAGAATAGGTTGCACAGAAGAGATGAAGCACAGAAAACACATCCTTTGGAATCCCTTGTGGGCCATGCCTCATAGGTTCTACGTCCCATAGCTCTAGTGAATCTTCATTCTCTCTGCTGGGCTCAGAATAACTGCCAACAGGATCTGTAACATCACTTGCAGCTTGTGACTTACCTGTAAACTTCTGAAGAACATTGACCCACCTATTACCCCCATCTTTACTTATCTGTTTTTGCATCTTCTCAAACGTTTTATGTTTGGCATTCCCACTTGTGTGATAAACAGATATATGTTTGTCTCCAGAAAAAAGGGAAACCTCCAGTACCTCCCACAATTGGAGAATAAATCCAGGAGTGAAGGACAGCATGTTGAGAACTGGTAATGAGCCACGAATTGGACTCAAGGTTGAAAATACTCTAAGCAAATTAGAATAAAATAGTGCAACATCAAACAAATCTAGTTTCTTAAGACATGGCAGACAATTTGACTGTGGAGTCTCAACCTTGTTGGTGCCATCTCTATTTATTGAAGCCAAAAGATTTGTAAGATGTGACGGCTGAGTAACAGGCCTAAATTGATCCATGTATGACATTATTAATGACTCATAGGTTGCTTCACCATCATACATAACTGTACCAACTGGATCTGTTGATGTTCCAGCATCAGTTTGAACGGTTTTTCTTTTCTTTCGCATCCATCCAATATTATCAAGATGAGCAAGTAGGCTTTCTGCTAAAGTTATAACAACATGAACGTACAATGCATAGTCCAAACCTTGATTCAAGGATCTAGCATTCACAGAACCATTCCCATTTCCTGTTGCTAGACATATAATGTTAGTGAGAGCCCAACCAACTGGAGGAATTTCCCTGAAAGCAACAAGATTATCTGACTGTACTAACTCTGACATCTCCATTAAAACTTTCTCTTTCAAAATCTGTCATTGCCTGTCAGAGTTTGATCAGTTCTGATATGTTTGATACTTTGAATCAAATCAAAACGCTGATCTTATTCACTTGAGGAGAGTGTTTAAAGTAAGTAATATGCATGAACAAATAATTTGAATATAAACTAAAGATGTTTCCTTTCACCATCAATATAAAAATAATATAACGGGGGTCTGGGGAGAAGCAGTAACATATTTGAAAGTGAAAGTCACCTGTGCACCATTATTTTACGTTTCTTTTTTTTTTTCTGGAGAAAAAATAAATTATTATAGAGAGAAGTAAACAACTTAAAAATCATTGAAAGTTTTTATGACTGTAGAGTATTGATCTCTATTTTTACATATAAAATAACATGAAAGAAATACTAAATTGCATATAAAAAAAAATAAATAAATAAATAAATAAAATAGCAGAACAACCATTTAAATTGTCATAATTTTAATACCAAATGAAAAACATTACGAAACAGAAAATTGAGTTATTAAGCAAGAAAGATCCATCTTTAACGTAGAAAACATTAAACTCAACATCAAAGAAATCACATTCGCAGAAAAGTTAAATGCGCATAGCAATCATCAATTCTGCAGGTCAAACTTTGGCACTTCATACATTACACTAGACAAATATGGATTACGTAATCCCTTAGTAAGGCCTCCAAAATTAGAGGTACAAAACTTGTACAGATCAGAAAACAATGAAAGAAACCAAGTTGTCACTAAAACAAAACAGTACACAGACAAACTTGCAGCTTAAATCAAGTTGTAATGCTTACCAATAGAGTCTTGAAGCATGGGAATAAAATTGATTTGTGCCTTAAAGCAGGTTGAAGAACAGATGGTAAATGTTGTAGAAGCGAAGGAATAGTTAGTAAATAGACAATGTACTGCTTAGCAGCATGGTTGTCATCCAGCATATCAGGCCCAATTACATCGATGTTCATCAGATAAAATGGACGCACGGCTAAAGTTATCGCACTTGCAGTAATAAAAAAAAGTTCATCTGCCGGGATGATACTTTTTGTCTGGCAAGAATAATTATCAAGTGCACTTATATATCTAGCAATAGATACATAACTACCACTTTTATTACTCCCAATGAACTGAATTAAATCCTTCGCTGCTAAATCTGCATCTTGACGATTGTCATCAACGATGCCTTTCCATCCTTTTGGATCAGTAAATATGACCAATAGACGCATTGCAAGTGATGTCACAATATTTAAATTCTGAGCACCTGAAATGCATTCACTGAACTCTGAAAGAATGGAGAAACCGAGAGAAGTTAGCCTCCGTGCCTGGTAAATCCATATTCTTCTCTCTTCAGGTGTACCAATTGCCAGAAAGCAAAAGTTCTGCTTTGAATCTAGAACCACATATACATCCATTAATAATATACTTCATAGGTGTGTTAAACAAGAAAATAAAAATGGGTCGTTAGACCTCTCAAAGCTGAGAAAAAATAATAAAGCAACCAAAACATCTTGATAGTCATATTTAGCATGCCATCACATTGAAATGCTTGACATAGTTGGAATGTGAACTGAAAGTCCAATGAATAAACATTTAAATGAGAGGATATACCTGAAGAGTTCATGCTTTCCAATAAGATGGTGAAGCAAATCTTCATGGAGTGTATTTTCTTGCTTTGGGCTATCTGAAGCCAGGTTGAGAATCGGGTTATAAAGAAAAGAAATGGTCTCAATAAATTGTTTGAAATCCATATGGCTGTCCTTGCAGCAGTATAATTATTCACCAATTTCTCCCACTCCTGCTGAAGCTGCAGAGCAACCATCTTTGTGACCTTGAAGCGCCTCCATACTCTCTATGAATGAGAAGAATAAAATAAAGGATATTATCCATTTTGATATAAATGACAACTATCAAAATGCCAATAATAGAGTGAAGCTAAAATTTCATACTTAAAGATGCAATTTTTTATTTTCCTTTGATGTAACTATATTCGAAGAGGAACTTTGGAGCAATGGTTGAGTTGTTTCCATATGATTGCAAGGTCAAGGGTTCAAACCACCACTAATGCAACTATCAGGTTAGACTACCTGCATTACACCTTTTGGGTGCTGCCTTTCCATGGTTCCTACATTAACATGGGATGCTTGTGGATCGGGCTTTCCTTTTTTCTTATGCAACTATATTTGGTCATTTCCGCAATACAACAGCAGCTATGTCTGCTCCTACCAAGTGAAGTAGACAACGTGGACTAGATGTTGTGATAGTGTTAGCCGTAAATCATATTTACATTTAAATCATTAACAATTAAAAGGTTGTCTAATAATCGCCCATATGATTTTTCTGAGTCTCGCATTACCCCAAACTATTCGGTTACCCTTTATAAGAGCTACCCTCCTTAGTAGGCCCTTGTCAGGCCTTCAAAAGCTAATTTCCTTCAATAGTTGCACATAATGCAATGAATAACTGTACACAGAAGCATCAAGTAAAATAATGTTCAAACACAACTAGAATTCAACGTTATGTTTCACCTCGCATTCCTTGGTATCTCTAAACAGCAAGGAATTACCTTGAATAACATGCTCCCTAGTGCCGAAAAATGGGCAATTATGGGTCTAACAACTACAAAAACACAAACTAAAAAATAAAATAAAAAAGAAAATGAAATAATTGAGATTTGAAGGAACACCTGAATCAAGAGAGCAGCAGCAGCAGCTCGTTTAGCATGATTGCGAAGCTCTCTTTCTCTGTTAACCTTTTCAAGAAGCACATCTCTTGTTATCTCCTTCGCACTTGCTCCTCTCAGCGACACCTGACAAACATTCCATTCAATTAATCATTCATTCTCAGAGTCATTTTCCGCTCCATTCAATGCATGATTCAAAACCATACAAAAGGGTTCCATTCAATTAATCATTCATTCTCAGTTTCATTTTCCGCTCCATTCAATGCATGATTCGAAACCATACAAAAGGGTAACATTCAAAACCCAACAACTACAGTTTTGTATTTGTTTCAGGGAAATCGGGGAAGAAAATTCCCTCCTCAACCGACAAATGAAGCGTACCTGCTGTTTACGAGTTCCGTCCATGGAAATCCGAAATCGAATCAATGAGGCTCTCGTAACGCATCTGAGCCTTCAATCGCATTAGATTTTCTGTCAAAGCCTGAATTTTACTCCACCCTCTCTTGTTGCATTCGAAAATAATAATAATAATAATAATAATAATAATAATAAGAATAAGAATAATAATAATAATGTTTTCTGGGCTTTTCTTTTCTCTTACGCAGGTTTTATTTCTTTTCCCCTATTTTTAGTTACAGGCTTTTTACTTTATCCTCTGTCTTATTATATTATAAGTGTTCAATTTTAATGCAATTACATAATTATTTACCTAAATTCATACTTTTAAATAATTTTTTAAATAATAATATTGAATGACTGAATATTAGTGTAAAAATTACACTAACTATAAAAATTAAATTATAAATTATAAAATGACATTGTATATAAATTATTATTCTTATTATTTTACCATTTAATTTCCATAGACTGGTAATATATATTTGTTTTGTTTTGTATGGACAACTAATTAAATATTATCATATTAATAAAAATAATTAATTTTAAAATTTATTATTTTAAAAATTTATTTAAATATATAAATCTAATTAAATAATTATATAAATTTTTTTCAATATATTAAAATTAATTTAATATTATTTTTAAAAAGAATTTTATTATTATTACTGTTACAAAAATTATAAATATTAATTTATTATAAAACAAAAACTGAGAAAAAAATTGGTTTCGTGATAAATTCAATTCACATTTTTTTCAATAATTATAAATAGTCACTTTGTGCAAATTTAGGACCGATTTAGTTTACTTTTTTAAAGTAAATTATTTTGTGACACGTGAAACCAAATTGATATGTATCCAAAAAAAATCAGGTCTCCAAATCATTTCACATTAAAATTTGGTTATTTTATTATGTTAAATAATTTTTTTAAAAAAATTATTCGAAATGACTAAATTTTTTATTGAAAAATTAAAAAAATCAAAAATCAAATTTTATTCTAATTTTTTATATGCACCTTTTAAATAATTATTTATATAATACCAAAATGTTTAGGATTAAATGTATTAGTTATATGTTAAGCACAAAATTATTTCTATTTATACAAAATAATATTTATTAATTATTTTTGTCATATTTTTAAATTATTCAATTATTTATTTATTGTTTTAATATTTATTATTTTTAAACATTTCTACCTTTTAAACCCTGAAAACACTCAGCAAACATATCACGGCATCAAATGGTAATAAGGATGAATTAAAACTAGCTAAATTAAGGCCAAATGAGCATGTTTTCAATCATAATATAGAATTAGGAAGGAAAATGTAAAATATGCGATTATATGCATAAGTGTGAGAATAATGAGTAAAAATCCAATAAATTGAGCACAAGATAAACCCTAAAAGTCGGGTTTATCAATCTCCCCACACTTACGCATTAGCATGTCCTCATGCTAAGCTCAAGAGAACTAAAAGAGTGAAGGCAAAATGGTAGAACTTATGCAATGCAACTTATCTAAATGCAAGCTACCTACATGCATCATGCTATTCTAATTACTATATATATAGGCTAAATGAATCATATCAAGGCATATTCACAATTGAGTTGAGTTAATCAAAAGAATTCACAAACTTGCAAAACAAGCAATGATCAAATAATGACATATGAAAATGAGCAATTGAACCCTCACTGGATGTGTATATGCACTCTAAGCATTCAAGTTTTTGGGGTTAAACTACTCAAATCAATGTGAATCTTAAATGCACTTCTAAGAAAAAATGAAATTCTTGAAATTTTCAACAAAATGACCAACATTTATTATTATATATATACTAAATGAAATGTTGTGATTATGAAAAGCTAAAAGTTTTTAGTTTACTCCCTCTTTTCAATCAAACCAAATTCTCATATGCAAAAGGGTAAACTAAGCTTAATAATCCACATTTTCCCAAATCACAACTAATATATTAAAGTGCAATTCAAGCTAAATATCTAAGATATATACAAGCCCAAAGTGCAAAATGCAACAAAGTAAAAATAAACAAAAGTACAATAAGATAAAAATGTGCAAGTACTAAAAATAAACAAAAAATAAAAGCAGAATAAAACAAAAATCTTAAATGATTCACCAAAATATAGACCACCGGAGACGGCGACCTCCCCACACTTAAAGCATAGCATCCTCCTCGATGCTCTCAATCAAGCTGGGTGAGAAGGATCGTCGCCTACTGGTCCAGTGTCAGCTGCGGGTGTCTGTAACTCTATCAGATGCTTGGGCTGAGTCTCCTCATGATGTGCCTCCTGCTGGTCCTCATCTTGTGCCTCCTCCTGCTCATCCTCCTCCTCCTCAGAGTGCTTTAAGGGTGTATCAGGCTCGGAGGGGATGTTAGTACGCCTTGAAGTCACAATCAGCTTCAAATGTGCATAGCGCCGCTTGTTGCGACGCTCAGACTACTCACAACGTCGCAACAAGCACTGCTCCATCCGATCCATGTACTCAAAGAGGCACTACACAAGGTAGTAGACTGGCTGTGATGCGGATGAAGGTGCTGATCGAGATGATGCAGATGGTCCTGCTGCAGCTGAAGAAGTAGTCGGCTCAGTAGCTAATGCTACGGCCGCTCGGTCCCTGCGCCGGGATACTGGGCGGTCTCCCAACCAGTCACCCTAAGGTATAACCTTCTCCTTACTGTGCGGGGCTGGTGCCTCATCGCCCTGCTCCCAGGGTACCTCAGCCCGGTGAGTTAGCTGTGTGACCAGACAAGGGAATGGAAGGTTACCTCTGACAGTGGCCCGATACATGTATCTCCTGATGAGTCGCAGAAGGTATAGCTCTTTCCCCTCTAAGACACACCAAATCAGAACTATCATATCAGTCGGGACCTCAGTAGCGTGGGTACTAGGCATAACATAGGTGCATAGGATCTGCTGCCAGAGCTTGGCCTCCTTTGTCAGATAATCAAACTTAATGCCTCTCAAAGTATCTTTCTTGGATCCTTGCTCCCAAGGGGTATCAGGAAGGGCAACCGTACGATGCACTACATCCCAATCAAAGCTCATGCATTTAATATCCTTCTCAGCCTAATGGAAGGCATCCTTATCACTGATCTTAGGATGTCCTCAATGGCCTCCTCTGTAATCAGAATCTGCTTGTCTCTGAGATGAACGACATCAAGGATCGCTCGGTAGAAATTACAATAGAACTCCCGGACTCAAGACTCATTCACTCGCACTAGCTCTCTGTCCAAAAATACCCAACCCTGATCCCTAATCTGAGGCTCATAAAACTGCCTCAAATCGGAGGGTACAACTAATTTTCTTTCCACAATGAGCTTCCGCTTATCAAAGTACAGAAATTTGAGCTCACAGTATAAGTTGGCAAATTTATATAAGTTGTTGGAAGGTGTAGCTTGGTCAGCCTTGTCCTTTGTAAGAACCGTAACTAATCAACCGGTTAATTAAGTGATTAATTGCCCAAATCAGATTCCGAAAAGTTAGAGAGAGAATTTGAGGATTTAATGGTGATTTTTGGACTCAGTGGGTCTTTCTGAGTTAGAAAATGTGCTTTCTGCGAAAAACCGTGAAAAATTGCAAATCGGCAGTTGAACCGGTTGAACCGGTTCAAGTCTGCCCGATACCGCACGAGAAAAGTGAAAACCGTCAAAAAACTTAGAAAAATATTAAAAATGGAAAACCGGGCGTTAATTTTAAAGGTTTGGCCCGAAGTTGGGCCGAACGGGCTAAAAACGCTAACAGGTTAGACTGGGCCCAAGTTGGGCCCAAGTCCAATATATAAAAGGGTTCATAAGTGAACCCATTTTAGCATAACACATAAAAAAACACACTCACAGAGCTGAGAAATAGAAGAAGAGAAAAACCCCATGAGCACTATTCATTGTCAACTTCCAAAGCTCATATCTTGAGCTAGAGAGCTCCGATCGCCGCACCGTTTGCGGCTACACGTTCCTTGTGAAGAGCTCTACAAAACCTATATATGAAACTTGTGATTTTGGATGTTTAGGTTTGCTCTAATCCTTACTTAGCCTTGGATTCTTGCTATTAAATTTGTGGGAGAAGGTAAAAGCCACTAAACCCTTGTGAATTTATGTTTATTTGGAACCCTAGGTTGATTTGAGGTGATTTGTATGTATATAGTTTGATTTTGTGGCTTTGGGAGCTCTTGGAACTTATTTGTGCTTATTGGAGTGGATTTGAAAGCTTAGATTGTGGTTGGAAGCTTGTTAGCGCTAAGTTGGAAATTGGGTGCATAAAGGGAATCGGCCAAGGTATGGTTTCAGTTTCCTCTATGTAGTATATAATATTCATGGACACTTAGGCTAGTGACCTATAGGATAGGTATGAATAATAATGGTTCAGGAATTGTGAATGTTGATGTATGATTATTTATTGTGAATTAGTGATGATATGGAGATGATGATTGATCGTATGAATTTGATAAGTGAATTGTGATAATATGTGTGATGCTGGTATGGATGAATTGGTAAAGTGATTGGAAAATGTGAGATAAGATTGATTAGAATGCGTATTATGTGATATATTGATATTGAGAAGGAGGAGGATGATACATGAAGGAAAATGTGGTAAAGTTGGGGTGTTAAGGCACAACAGGTCAGTTTCGATGAAAGATGAGGTTTTAATGGTTTTGGTATGATTTAGAATGTGTATGGTAAGAAATTGTGTACATGATGAATTTTGGTAAAATTAGGATATTGATGAATTTTGTTCGATCATAACTTTTGCCTCGGTTTTCAAAATTGATTGAAATTTGTTTGGAATTAAAGATCTTTAAAAACCCTTTAATTTTGATATAAAGTTTGCCAAATTTGAAATTTTGTAGAGGAAGTTATGATCATTCAAAGTTGGTGTTAAAAATCTGAAATTCTGCAACTTTGCAGAATTTCATGATTTCTGATATGTGCGAGCACACACTCTTGTGTGGACGCACAGCCTGCAAAAATTTTGACCTGTGCGGACGCACACACCTGTGCACACGCACAAGCAGGGAAGTACGTTATGTTTGCTGCGCTAGCACAGCTTGTGCACGCACATATCTAAGGAAAAACTTCAACCTGTGCGGACGCACACGTTAGGAAGGCCAATCTGTTGGGGGCGCTGGCACGGGTTGTGCGAGTGAACAGATTCTGAAAGTTTTGCCACCTGTGAGTACGCACACTCCTGTGCATACGCACACATTTTAAAATTTTCTGGACGTGCGCACGCACAGACCCCTGTGCAGCCGCACACGTCATGTTTCTCAAATTTACTTGTTTTTCAACTATTTTACCTTCCCAATAAGGTTGTAAGCTTCTATAACACCATTTTAAGAGTTTTGGGTTTGGTTTTGATTATTAGCAAATGGAGGCCTAGGTTTCTGGCGGGCGGAGGATGGTTTGATGCCACATGAAGGGTGTTGGATACAAGAGACGAGAAATTATGATTTGCTGATGTTTGGAAACTGAATTGTGAATGGACAGTGGTTGAGATGAGTCGGGGACTCGGATTGAGATGATGGATCTCTGTATACTGAAAATGCTTTTTGAGAACCACTGAAATAATGTTTTTACTGAGATTTTGAGACGCTATGTGCATGGCAGGGATGGTGGTTAATCCCGCCTGTCGAGGTAGCGACGACAGCGTAAGGACGGTGGTTAATATCGCTTACATTGAGATGTGAGGTCTGAGGCAGAGTATCCCGCTCGCATCCCTTTAGATCTATAGGGCATGCAAGCGCCGGTACCTGGACAGTGATCCGGGCTATATATCTCGGGAGTTCCCATATGAGAAATCCGAAGGGCGACGTCTCCATGGAGATGTGTCGGGTTGGCAGTTGAACCGACAATGTAATATCACAGCTAGTAGGGCAGGCATTCATCATATGCATTTTCTATCTAATTGTATGCTTTGTTTACTTGAATTGGCTTGCCTAATTGAATAACATGCTTACTTGCTATTTGAATTATTTTCCTTATATGCTTCTACTTGTGGTTTACTTGCATTGTATATTACATGTGCTTTCTACTGGGATTGAGGAGGTTCGGAAGGCGGTGGCGATGGGATCGCATGGAGGATCGATTGGTGAAGGTTGTGGGACAACGGTGGTTGTTTAGAGTAGAAATCCCCTAGGATAGATACCTGGTTTATTTAAGTCAAGTTGGTATATTATGCTTATTTGTTTTAGAATGCTTTGAAGTTGAATTTTGTGACGGATATGGAGTTTAGGATTGCCTTTGGCGTCTCGGGGTCTTATATCCTACATCACTGGGTGCTGTTACCATACTGAGAACCTCTGGTTCTCATACCATATCTTTGTTGTATTTTTCAGATGCAGGTCGCAACCCACCTCAGTGAGTTGCTTTGGATGGTGACAGCAGCGAATGATCTTGGATTCTTGGTGGGCGAAATTGTGATCACTACAACTTCGCACAACTAACCAGCAAGTGTACTGGGTCATCCAAGTAATAAACCTTACGCGAGTAAGGGTCGATCCCACAGAGATTGTTGGTATGAAGCAAGCTATGGTCACCTTGTAAATCTTAGTCAGGTAAACTCAAATGGGTATGGTGATAAACGCATAAAACATAAAGATAAAAATAGAGATACTTATGTAATTCATTGGTAGGAATTTCAAATAAGCGTATGAAGATGCCTTCCCTTCCGTCTCTCTGCTTTCCTACTGTCTTCATCCAATCCTTCCTACTCCTTTCCATGGCAAGCTTAAGCAAGGGTTTCACCGTTGTCAGTGGCTACCTCCCATCCTCTCAGTGGAAATGTTCAACGCACCCTGTCACGGCACGGCTATCCATCTGTCGGTTCTCGATCAGGCCGGAATAGAATCCAGTGATTCTTTTGCGTCTGTCACTAACGCCCCGCACTCAGGAGTTTGAAGCACGTCACAGTCATTCAATCATTGAATCCTACTCAGAATACCACAGACAAGGTTAGACCTTCCGGATTCTCTTGAATGCCGCCATCAGTTCTAGCCTATACCACGAAGACTCTGATCTCACGGAATGGCTGGCTCGGTTGTCAGGCGAGCACTCGGTTGTCAGGCGATCAACCATGCATCGTGTATCAGGAATCCAAGAGATATTCACCCAATCGAAGGTAGAACGGAGGTGGTTGTCAGTCACACGTTCATAGGTGAGAATGATGATGAGTGTCACGGATCATCACATTCATCAAGTTGAAGAACAAGTGATATCTTAGAACAAGAACAAGCGGA
Organism: Arachis hypogaea; assembly: GCF_003086295.3. Classification (NCBI taxonomy): domain Eukaryota; kingdom Viridiplantae; phylum Streptophyta; class Magnoliopsida; order Fabales; family Fabaceae; genus Arachis; species Arachis hypogaea. The sequence goes on from NC_092041.1 coordinate 57,279,743, forward strand.
ATTGAATAGAAGAACAGTAGTAATTGCATTAATACTCGAGGTACAGCAGAGCTCCACACCTTAATCTATGGTGTGTAGAAACTCCACCGTTGAAAATACATAAGAACAAGGTCTAGGCATGGCCGAATGGCCAGCCTCCCAATGATCTAAGATAGCATCAGAACAAAGATAACTACCCAGATGTCTCAATACAATGGTAAAAGGTCCTACTTATAGAGAACTAGTAGCCTAAGGTTTACAGAGATGAGTAAATGACATAAAAATTCACTTCCGGGCCCACTTGGTGTGTGCTTGGGCTGAGCAATGAAGCATTTTCGTGTAGAGACTCCTCTTGGAGTTAAACGCCAGCTTTGGTGCCAGTTTGGGCGTTTAACTCCCATTCTTGTGCCAGTTCCGGCGTTTAACGCTGGGAATTCTGAGGGTGACTTTGAACGCCGGTTTGGGCCATCAAATCTTGGGCAAAGTATGGACTATTATATATTGCTGGAAAGCCCAGGATGTCTACTTTCCAGCGCCGTTGAGAGCGCGCCAATTGGGCTTCTGTAGCTCCAGAAAATCCGCTTCGAGTGCAGGGAGGTCAGAATCCAACAGCATCTGCAGTCCTTTTTAGTCTCTGAATCAGATTTTTGCTCAGGTCCCTCAATTTCAGCCAGAAAATACCTGAAATCACAGAAAAACACACAAAATCATAGTAAAGTCCAAAAAAGTGAATTTTAACTAAAAACTAATAAAAATATACTAAAAACTAACTAGATCATACTAAAAACATACTAAAAACAATGCCAAAAAGCGTACAAATTATCCGCTCATCGCAACACCAAACTTAAATTATCCGGTCAAAATCAAATAAGATAAAAAGAAGAGAGTATGCAATGAATTCCAAAAACATCTATGAAGATCAGTATTAATTAGATGAGCGGGGCTTTTAGCTTTTTGCCTCTGAACAGTTTTGGCATCTCACTCTATCCTTTGAAATTCAGAATGATTGGCTTCTTTAGGAACTTAGAATCCAGATAGTGTTATTGATTCTCCTAGTAAAGTATGATGATTCTTGAACACAACTACTTATTGAGTCTTGGCCGTGGCCCAAAGCACTCTGTCTTCCAGTATTACCACCGGATACATACATGCCACAGACACATAATTGGGTGAACCTTTTCAGATTGTGACTCAGCTTTGCTAGAGTCCCCAACTCGAGGTGTCCAGGGTTCTTAAGCACACTCTTTTTGCCTTGGATCACAACTTTATTTCTTTCTTTTTCTTTTTCTCTTTTTTTTTCGAATTTTTTTTTGTATTCACTGCTTTTTTTCTTGCTTCAAGAATCATTTTTATGATTTTTCAGATCCTCAGTAACATGTCTCCTTTTTCATCATTCTTTCAAGAGCCAACATTCATGAACCACAAATTCAAAAGACATATGCACTATTTAAGCATACATTCAGAAAACAAAAATATTGCCACCACATCAAAATAATTAAACTGTTATAAAATTCAAAATTCATGCAATTCTTCTCTTTTTCAATTAAGAACATTTTTTATTCAAGAAAGGTGATGGATTCATAGGACATTCATAACTTTAAGGCATAGACACTAAGACACTAATGATCACAAGACACAAATATAGATAAACATAAGCATAATTTTCGAAAAACAGGAAAATAAAGAACAAGGAAATTAAGGAACGGGTCCACCTTAGTGATGGCGGCTCTTTCTTCCTCTTGAAGATCCTATGGAGTGCTTGAGCTCCTCAATGTCTCTTCCTTGTCTTTGTTGCTCCTCTCTCATGATTCTTTGATCTTCTCTAATTTCATGGAGGATGATGGAGTGTTCTTGGTGCTCCACCCTTAGTTGTCCCATGTTGGAACTCGATTCTCCTAGGGAGGTGTTTAGTTGCTCCCAATAGTTTTGTGGAGGAAAGTGCATCCCTTGAGGCATCTCAGGGATCTCATGATGAGTGGGGTCTCTTGTGTGCTCCACCCTCTTCTTAGTGATGGGCTTGTCCTCATCAATAGGGATGTCTCCCTCTATGTCAACTCTAACCGAATAACAGAGGTGACAAATGAGATGAGGGAAGGCTAACCTTGCCAAGGTAGAGGACTCGTCCGCCACCTTGTAAAGTTCTTGAGATATAACCTCATGAACTTCTATTTCTTCTCCAATCATGATGCTATGAATCATGATAGCCCGGTCTATGGTAACTTCGGACCGGTTGCTAGTGGGAATGATTGAGCGTTGAATAAACTCTAACCATCCTCTAGCCACGGGCTTGAGGTCATGCCTTCTCAATTGAACCGGCTTCCCTCTTGAATCTCTCTTCCATTGAGCGCCCTATTCACAAATAACTGTGAGGACTTGGTCCAACCTTTGATCAAAGTTGACCCTTCTAGTGTAAGGATGTTCATCTCCTTGCATCATGGGCAAATTGAATGCCAACCTTACACTTTCCGGACAAAAATCCAAGTATTTCCCCCGAACCATAGTAAGATAATTCTTTGGATCCGGGTTCACACTTTGATCATGGTTCTTGGTGATCCATGCATTGGCATAAAACTCTTGAACCATTAAGATTCCGACTTGTTGAATGGGGTTGGTAAGAACTTTCCAACCTCTTCTTCGGATCTCATGTCGGATCTCCGGATATTCACCCTTTTTGAGTGTAAAAGGGACCTCGGGGATCACCTTCTTCAAGGCCACAACTTCATAGAAGTGGTCTTGATGCACCCTTGAGATGAATCTCTCCATCTCCCATGACTCGGAGGTGGAAGCTTTTGCCTTCCCTTTCCTCTTTCTAGAGGTTTCTCCGGCCTTGGATGCCATAAATGGTTATGGAAAAACAAAAAGCAATGCTTTTACCACACCAAACTTAAAATGTTTGCTCGTCCTCGAGCAAAAGAAGAAAGAAGAGAGTAGAAGAAGAAGAAATGAGGAAGAAGGGAATGGCTTTGTGTTCGGCCAAAGGGGAAGAAGTAGTGTTTAGGTTGTGTGAAAATGAAGGAGTGAAGATGGGTTTATATAGGAGAGGGGGAAGGGTAGGGTTCGGTCAATTGAGGGTGGGTTTGGGTGGGAAAGTGGTTTAAATTTGAATGGTGAGGTAGGTGGGGTTTTATGAAGGATGGATGTGAGTGGTGAAGAGAAAAATGGGATTTGATAGGTGAAGGGTTTTTGGGGAAGAGGTGTTGAGGTGATTGGTGAATGGGTGAAGAAGAGAGAGAGTGGTGGGGTAGGTGGGGATCCTGTGGGGTCCACAGATCCTGAGGTGTCAAGGAAAAGTCATCCCTGCACCAAATGGCATGAAAAAAATGCGTTTTTATCCATTTCTGACGTTAAACGCCGGGCTGGTGCCCATTTCTGGCGTTTAACGCCAGTCTGGTGCCCCTTTCTGGCGTTAAACGCCAGTCTGGTGCCCCTTTCTGGCGTTAAACGCCCAGAATGGTGCTAGACTGGGCGTTAAACGCCCAACAGCTAGCCTTACTGGCGTTTAAACGCCAGTAAGTTCTTCCTCCAGGGTGTGCTGTTTTTCTTCCTGTTTTTTTCATTCTGTTTTTGCTTTTTTCATTGATTTTGTGACTTCTCATGATCATCAACCTACAAAAAACATAAATTAACAAAGGAAAATAGTCAAAATATAACATTGGGTTGCCTCCCAACAAGCGCTTCTTTAATGTCAGTAGCTTGACAGAGGGCTCTCATGGAGCCTCAGAAATACTCAGAGCAATGTTGGAATCTCCCAACACCAAACTTAGAGTTTGAATGTGGGGGTTCAACACCAAACTTAGAGTTTGGTTGTGGCCTCCCAACACCAAACTTAGAGTTTGACTGTGGGGGCTCTGTTTGGCTCTGTTTTGAGAGAAGCTCTTCATGCTTCCTCTCCATGATGACAGAGGGATATCCTTGAGCCTTAAACACAAAGGATTCTTCATTCACTTGAATGATCAACTCTCCTCTATCAACATCAATCACAGCCTTTGCTATGGCTAGGAAGGGTCTGCCAAGGATGATGGATTCATCCATGCACTTCCCAGTCTCTAGGACTATGAAATCAGTAGGGATGTAATGGTCTTCAACCTTTACCAGAACATCCTCTACAAGTCCATAGGCTTGTTTTCTTGAATTGTCTGCCATCTCTAGTGAGATTTTTGCAGCTTGCACCTCAAAGATCCCTAGCTTCTCCATTACAGAGAGAGGCATGAGGTTTACACTTGACCCTAAGTCACACAAGGCCTTTTTGAAGGTCATGGTGCCTATGGTACAAGGTATTGAAAACTTCCCAGGATCCTGTCTCTTTTGAGGTAATTTCTGCCTAGACAAGTCATCCAGTTCTTTGGTGAGCAAAGGGGGTTCATCCTCCCAAGTCTCATTTCCAAATAACTTGTCATTTAGCTTCATGATTGCTCCAAGGTACTTAGCAACTTGCTCTTCAGTGACATACTCATCCTCTTCAGAGGAAGAATACTCATCAGAGCTCATGAATGGCAGAAGTAAGTCCAATGGAATCTCTATGGTCTCATTTTGAGCCTTAGATTCCCATGGTTCCTCATTGGGGAACTCATTGGAGGCCAGTGGACGTCCATTGAGGTCTTCCTCAGTAGCGTTCACTGCCTCTCCTTCCTCCCAAAATTCGGCCATGTTGATGGCCTTGCACTCTCCTTTTGGATTTTCTTCTGTATTGCTTGGGAGAGTACTAGGAGGGAGTTCAGTAATTCTCTTGCTCAGCTGACCCACTTGTGCCTCCAAGTTTCTAATGGAGGACCTTGTTTCAGTCATGAAACTTTGAGTGGTTTTGATTAGATCAGAGACCATGGTTGCTAAGTCAGAGGTATTCTGCTTAGAACTCTCTGTCTGTTGCTGAGAAGATGATGGAAAAGGCTTGCTATTGCTAAACCTGTTTCTTCCACCATTATTGTTGTTGAAACCTTGTTGAGGTCTCTGTTGATCCTTCCATGAGAGATTTGGATGATTTCTCCATGAAGGATTATAGGTGTTTCCATAGGGTTCTCCCATGTAATTCACCTCTTCTATTGAAGGGTTCTCAGGATCATAAGCTTCTTCTTCAGATGAAGCTTCCTTAGTACTGCTTGGTGCATTTTGCATTCCAGACAGACTTTGAGAAATCATATTGACTTGTTGAGTCAATATTTTATTCTGAGCCAGTATGGCATTCAGAGTGTCAATCTCAAGAACTCCTTTCTTCTGATTGGTCCCATTGTTCACAGGATCCCTTTCAGAAGTGTACATGAATTGGTTATTTGCAACCATTTCAATCAGCCCTTGAGCTTCTGTAGGCGTCTTCTTCAGATGAAGAGATCCTCCAGCAGAGCTATCCAAAGACATCTTGGATAGTTCAGAGGGACCATCATAGAAAATTCCAATGATGCTCCATTCAGAAAGCATATCAGTGGGACACTTTCTGATTAATTGTTTGTATCTTTCCCAAGCTTCATAGAGGGACTCTCCTTCCTTCTGTCTGAAGGTTTGGACTTCCACTCTAAGCTTACTCAATTTTTGAGGTGGAAAGAACTTTGCCAAGAAGGCATTGACTAGCTTTTCCCAAGAGTTCAGGCTTTCTTTAGGTTGTGAGTCCAACCATATTCTAGCTCTGTCTCTTACAGCAAAAGGGAATAGCATAAGTCTGTAGACCTCAAGGTCAACCCCATTAGTCTTGACAGTGTCACAGATTTGCAAGAACTCAGCTAAAAACTGATGAGGATCTTCCAATGGAAGTCCATGGAACTTGCAATTCTGTTGCATTAGAGAAACTAATTGAGGCTTAAGCTCAAAGTTATTTGCTCCAATGGCAGGGATAGAGATGCTTCTCCGATAGAAGTCGGGAGTAGGTGCAGTAAAGTCACCCATCACCTTCCTTGCATTGTTGGCATTGTTGTTGTTTTTGGCTGCCATGGGTTCTTCTTCTTTGAAGATTTCTGTTAGGTCCTCTACAGAGAATTGTGCCTTGGCTTCTCTTAGCTTTCGCTTCAAGGTCCTTTTAGGTTCAGGATCAGCCTCAACAAGAATGCTTTTGTCCTTGCTCCTGCTCATAAGAAAGAGAAGAGAATAAGAAAATGTGGAATCCTCTACGTCACAGTATAGAGATTCCTTGAGGTGTCAGAGAAAAAGAAAAATAGAAGGCAGAAGTAGAAAATTTGAACTTATCAAAGAAGATGGAGTTCGAATTTTGCATTAATGAATAGTGTTAGTCCATAAATAGAAGGATGTGAGAAGAGGGGAAGTAATTTTCGAAAATCAAGTAAAAGATTTTGAAAACATTTTGAAAAACACTAATTGATTTTCGAAAATAAAAGTGGGAAAGAAATCAAGTGATTTTTGAAAAAGAATTTGAAATTAGAAATCAAAAAGATTTGATTGAAAGTTATTTTGAAAAAGATGTGGTTAAGAAGATATGATTGGTTTTAAAAAGATGTGATTGAGAAGATATGATTTGAAAAACATTTTAAAAAAAAATTTGATTTTGAAAATTAATGACTTGGCTATCAAGAAAAGATATGATTCAAACATTAAACCTTTCTCAACAGAAAAGGCAACATACTTGAAATGTTGAATCAAATCATTAATTGATAGCAAGTATCTTTGAAAATAGAAAGGAATTGAATTTGAAGAAGATTTGATTGAAAAGATATGATTTGAAAAAGATTTGATTTTGAAAAGATTTTGAAAACTTGAAAAAAAAATTTGCATTGAAAACAAAATCTTCCCTCTTGTGCCATCCTGGCGTTAAACGCCCAGAATGGTGCACATTCTGGCGTTTAACGCCCAAAACTCTACCCTTTTGGGCGTTAAACGCCCAACCAGGCACCCTGGCTGGTGTTTAAACGCCAGTCTGTCCTTCTTCACTGGGCGTTTTGAACGCCCAGCTTTTTCTGTATAATTCCTCTGCTGTATGTTCTGAATCTTCAATTCTCTGTATTATTGACTTGAAAAGACAAATTAAAAATATTTTGGATTTTTAATAGTGAGGAATAATCAAAATACAACTAAAATCAAATAATAATGCATGCAAGACACCAAACTTAGCAATTTGTATACTACTGACACTAATGAGAATGCATATGAGACACATAAACACTCAAGTCAAGAGGAATTAAAGATCAGAGTAATGAAATCATCAAGAATCAACTTGAAGATTAATGAAGACACATGCATGAATGCAAAAGGAGCAGAAACATGCAATTGACACCAAACTTAACATGAAACACTGACAAATGAATTTTTGTTGGTATAGAATTTATCAAGTGATCAATCGTAGCATAGTCTAAACCAACGCGAAATCCATCATCAAACAAAACTACAATCTATATCCGAGAGTATTAATCTCCCGAGTCGTTCTCCCTTGGAATTGCCAAAGTATGCATCTTATTGATTTAGTAAGCTTTGTTGAGTTCTTTGAAGATTTTAGCAAGTAATGAGAAACAAACAATCAATTATCAAAGGGACTTGACTTAGGGTTGGTATTGGAAAGTCTATCCTCATAGCTCATTCAATGTTGACAACTATTAGGCCTTGCTTCATTTAGTTATCCCCTAAGTATAGAGGAAAATCAAATGAAAACAATCAACTTGAGTCACAAGTCCTAGCTTCACCTTATGGGAATCTAGCTTTAGTGCACTCCAAGTCAATTAGCAATCCCTAACTCTCAATCAACTATTGAGATAACTATTCAATTCCTCCCAATATCCAAACCCTATGCCAAGTACAAAAATTCTACTCCATAGCTAGTATTGACATTTTATCAAACATGTAATGAGCAAAAAGGAAAGTCATGGTGAAATGAAGAGAAAAGTAAAATTAGAAATATTGCAACACAAGAAATTAGCAACAAGTATCAAGGAGCAACAATGAGAATCAAAATCTCAAAATATCAATGGAATCCAAAAAATCATAGAATTGAATCCTAGATCCAAGGAATATCAACAATTACAACCACAACTTGAAATTGGAAGAGAAAACCTATTACATGACAAAATGAAATGAAGGTTGCAATGGATCTCACCAAGGAATGGGTAAGAATCCAGAATTTTGATGAGGAAGAGCCCTAGTAAAAGCTTGAGAGAAGTTGATGAATCCTAGAGAGAAGTTAGAGTTTCTCTCTCTAACAATGTAACTAACTCACTCCAAAATATCTCAAAAACTAGAAAATGAACTAAGTGTCCTCAACCTTTGCCCCCTTGGTCCTCTTAAGCCTTTTCCCGCCAAAGCACTCCTCAAAAGTTAGGACCTCTAACCAACTCCATGCCTAAGTCACATGACTCTTAAAAAAATTCATTTTCGAACATCGGCGCGTACGCGCAAGGTACGCGTGCGCGCCCTGGATACGGCTCTGGAGTGTGCGCGGAAGCGGAGTGTACGCGTACGCGTCCATGAGGATCCTGGCTTAGCCGCTACTCAAGCCGGCTCGTGGCTTGGCTCTTAGTCTCGGCTTCACGTTGCTCTCATCCGCGCGGGCGCGCCAGGTGCGCGCACGCGCCCATGCGGAATTTCCAAAGCTTCAATTCTCATGCTTCCTTTCCTTGTACCCGTCTTCCTTCTCTTTTCCTGTCCATTCCTACTCTATACCCTGAAACCACTTAGCACACAAGTCACGGCATCGAATGGCATCAAGAGGAGATTAGAGAGGTATCTATTTAGTGCAAAATAAGCATGTTTTCATTCATGAGACAAGACTAGGAAAGGAATGCAAGTCCTTGTATTTTCATGCAGAAAATGTGTGAAATCATTGATAAACCCTTTGAAATTAGCACAAGATAAACCCTCAAAATGGGGTTTGTCAACCTCCCCACACTTAGATTCTAGCATGTCCTCATGCTTAGGAAAATGCAAAGAAATACAGAAGACCGAGGGGTCACAAACGCATAGGACTCACGAAATGCAACCTACTTATATGCATACAACTACAACTAATGCTGTTATCTTACTTGGTTGGGAACAAATCAGCTTCCTTATGACATTTGCAAGCACATGGGACACGATGGTGGTCAATGCATAGAACTTGCCAATTTCTAAGTATCAAATGCAATATACACAATTTTGCATGAAGAATGCTCGCAAGAGCCGGGAATCAAAGGATTGAGCATCGAACCCTCACTGGAAGTATTTGCGCTCTGATCGCTCAGGTGTTTAGGGTTGATTCTCTCAATTCTCCCCTAATCATGCTTTCTAAGATTTGTTCTTCTTCTAACAATCAACATGTATTTCATGCATGCATACATCTATCATGAGGTCTTCTTCTTGGGTTGTAATGGGGCTAGGGTCAAGGTAGGATCATATATGGCTAGTGGACTTAGGATTTGAGTCTTTGATTAACTTAAACTTTTCCACCTATCCTATGTAATGACCTATTCACTTAAGTACTATTCTAACTACCCATTTCTCACTTTTCACATACCCATGTATTTTCTATTCATTTCACGATACCTATGCATTGATCTTATTTGACTTACCTTGGGGCGTTTTGTCCCCTTTATTGCCTTTCTTTTCTTTCTTCTCTATTATATATTTTTTTCCTCTTTTTTTTCACTTTTATTTCTTTTTCTTTTCATTCTTTTCTCTCTTTTTTTTCAAACTTTGCACAAGAACATCAATGCATAAGGTTTATTCATTTAATCAAGACATGAGTGTGTACCCAATTCCTCAATATTTCCAATAATAGTGCAAAACTACCCTTCTATTCACCCAATGTCCCAAGGTTCCCACACTTGAATGATACTCACATGCACTAGCCTAAGCTAATCAAAGATCCAAATTAAGGACTTTCATTGTTTTCCGCTTTAAGGCTTGTAATGTGCTAAATTAAAGAACAAGCGGGTTAATCGTAGGCTCAAATTGGTTATCAATGGGAGATAAAAGGTGGGCTATTTGGGTAAGTGAGCTAATGAAATGATGGCCTCAATCATGTAAATGCATGAATACACAAAATAATGGACATAAAGAATGAAACAAAGCAAAGATTACAATCATAGAAGGAGAATAATGCACACAAGAAGGAGAGTAAGTGGTTATGAGATGTAACCACACCATTAGGCTCAAAGCTCACTTGCTTGTGTTCTTAGCTCAAAACTATGTTCCAAAATATAATTCTTCATGCAATTTTGGCATTAAAGCATTTAAAATTTTTGCAGTGCCCCATGGTTGTTCCAAAGTATTGGTTTCCTAAGAAAGAATTTCATTGTTCCAACCAAGTACTTATCATGTGAATGATGCTAACTAAAACCTAATCATGCAACATGCAACCTATCCTAATTTATTCAGATTTTACCTACGGAGATCGGTCAGTCGACCTCCCCACACTTAAAACTCAGTACGGTCCTCCGTGCTGTAGGTAAGGCGCAGTGGTTGATCGAGTCCCGAGTATCCCATATCTCCAATGTTATCGCTCTCTCCGCTTGAAGTTGCGGTGGATGTGGAAATGTTGGGCTCTTCCATAGGTGGTGTGACTACGCTTAGGAGCTTCTTCACATGAGCATATCGGCGTTGGTTACGCCGTTCATAACGGTCCAGTTTCTTGTGAAGGTCCTCAAGGCATTGGGCGGCCGATTTTTGTGATGTAGATGAAGTGGTCGTGTTGCGAGTTGGTGTGGTTAGTCCGCTGTCCTTGGTAGCTTCCGGAGGCTTGAGGCATCTCTTGGTTGGAATTATATCACCATCGACCGGAATTGAGGCTCTCCTATCTTTAGCCTCTCGGTTGACGCCGGCTTTTACAACCAATTCTGTCACCAAACCGGGGAATGGTAGATTTCCTTTGGCATGAATGCGCCCCATGGATTGGCGGATGGCATGCGAAACGTTGACCGGTTTTTCGGTTAAGATGCACCATATCAATAAGGCCAACTCGGCGGTGATGGATGACCCATGTGTACTTGGGAGCACATAGTGAGCTAGAATTTGGGCCCATGCCGTGGCTTCTTGAGTGAGGTGGCGGACATCTAAACCCTTGGGTCTTTGCTTGATAGTCCCCCGAATCCAATATGCGTCGGGTAGAGCAATGACACGGAGGATTGCGTTCCAATCGAATGCGCGGTCATCGCATGTAGCCAAGACTTCCTCATAGGCGTCATATGCATCCGTTGATTGTTCAATCCCAAGGACTTCTTGGATAGTTTCCACTGTGACCGACACTTGCTTTCGGCGCACAAAGATTGATGTGAGAAGGGGAGAGTGGAAGTTGGAGTAGAATTCTACTACCCATGATAGGTTAGCCTCCTTTGGTTTCCTCAATAGGAACCTCCATTGTCTCTGCTCAATATGTGGCATCACAATCGGATGGAGGTGAGCCGGTAGGACTAGGAGGGGTTCCGGATGATAGTTCCTTTCGATCATTCTTGAGTAAACAAGTTCGCAGTAGCGGTTGGGGAACTTGTTCGAATCCTTAGGAGGGTTATCCTTCTCTAGAACATCAATGGGGCCCTTAGTCTTCTTCAAGAGTGGCTTGGCCGTTTGCTCTTGGTGCGCTTTGTTGGGAGTTGGCTTCTTGGGAGCTTTCCCTTTGTTCTTCTTGATAACCATCCTATGAGAGTAAAGAAAGGAAAACATCAAATCCAAGTAAGTGGAAGTAAATGTGATTATGCGATGAAAAGTTATGCCATAGAATATGGGTATCGTTGTCACATGACAGCTGCAACATGTAACTAAGATAACATGAGAAGAGCAAGGCAAATCATTTTCATATGGTGTAAGGGTGATTTATGCATGCAAGTAGGGAGCATGAGAAGTATGTACCCTTAAGGATCACACATAGAAAGCAAGTTAAGAAAATATGAGTGAATGGATTGGGGGAAATGGGGATGCGCCTAAAAGTGATAAGTTGAGAGGCAATTTAGTCAAAGTGGGTGCAAAAGTCAAGTATGCCTTTCATCGAACACTTGGTGTGCATCCTGTTGTAGAGTGTGATTAGAAGATGGTGAAAGCAATGTAGTAAGTCACAATCCACTATTAATGATTATAGTACACAGTGAGTGTAAGAAAAATAAGCAACACAACTCATCTATCAATGCAAGTGAAGTGGAGACCTAAATGCCCATGGAGATTGAATTTGAGGGAGGAAGAAGGAAAAGAAAACAAAAACAAAAACCTTCTAAGGAAGTAACTAAAGTAAAAGAAGAAAGAAATTAACTAAAAGAAGGTGAAACTAAATGAGTAAGAATCAAAAGAGATGATGGTTTAGTATAGTACCTTGTGAGAAGAAGAAAATGGGAGAGGAGGTTGTGGTGTATGTTGATGGGGAGTGGTGGAAAAGAGAAAATGGAGTAACTAAAAGAAGGTAGTAGGTGGTAGAAGGGAATGTAGAAGAGGGAATGGGAGGTGCCCTTCTTGTCAAGTTGGATGTGTAGTAGAAGGTATGAGAGGGAAGAGGAAATGGAAAGTGAAAGTGAAGGGGTGAGTGTACCCCTTTTTCATTGGCGCCGATCATCCGCGCGTGCGCGCGCAGGGCGCGCTCGCGCAGCGAGGCGAGGTGGAGAGGGACGCGCGCGCGCGCACGTTGCGCGGGCGCGCCCATGTGCTTGGGCTGGGGGCACAAGGGAGGCATAGGGGTGGCATAACTCTCTGGACGCAGTACCAGAAGTTGCTGCAGGACCTTCGGTGCGCGTGCGCACAGTACGCGCACGCGCCGATGCGGTTGTGCCCCAGGCATGAGAGGGGCCTAGAGGGGGCTCAACTCTCTGTGAAATGGCCCAGGGAGGAGTGCAGGATCAAAGGGCGCGTACGCGGCTATGGCGCACGCGCGCGTCTTGTGCTCGCAGTGTGTGGACGCGTGCGCGTCCAGTGCGCGCACGCGGCAAAGGTTTTGGGCTTGCGGCTTGGTAGAAGCCTGAGAGCGGCCTAACTCTCTGGAACATGTACCAGGATTGCAGCAGGGCAATCGGCGCGGACGCGCACAGTACGCTTGCGCGTTGATTGGCAGATTTTGCCCAGGGGCGCGGACGCGCCATGTGCGCGTGCGCGCGAACTTCTTGTGCTTCGGGCATGGTCCTGGCATGGTGTGGGCACAACTCTCGGGTAAATGTATGGAGAGCTGTTATTCGCAATCCACGCGTCCGCGTACGGTGCGTGTTCGCGTGGGTGACCTTTGAGTGCCTTAAGGACGCGTACGCGCTAGGCACGCGCACGCGGCAAAGTGGGGTTGCTTTTCCTAATTGTGCATGTGTCTATACCACTTTTGACATTACAACTTCCCCTTTCCACACAGCTGCCTAAGCACTATATCAGGGCATTTTGCTTGGCAATTCAGCAATGAATTGAATAAATGACGGAGAATTAACAAGAAAATCTATCTAACAAACATGAAGTCAAGTGTCTATGTACAAAGCTCAAAGGAAGATCTTACCATGGTGGGGTGTCTCCCACCTAGCACTTTTGTTTAACGTCCTTAAGTTGGACTTTCAGTAGCTCATTGTGCTTGTTCAAGAGTTGCATCCCTCAGGAGGAACACTTCAAATTCCTTGGAGTTCTTTCTTTGCTCACCATGATACAATTTGAGACGGTGTCCGTTTACCTTGAAGATGTCCGGGCTTGTTGGGTGGCGCAAGTGGTAGACCCCATAAGGTTCTACTTTCTCCACTTGGTAGGGTCCATCCCACCTTGATCTTAGCTTTCCGGGTAGTAGTCTCAACCTTGAATTGTAGAGAAGAACTAGGTCACCGGGTCGGAACTCTCTTCTCCTAATGTTCTTGTCATGGATGGCCTTCAACTTTTCCTTGTAGAGCCTAGCGTTGTCGTAAGCTTCTAGTCTTAAACATTCCAATTCCGCCAATTGAAGCTTCCTCTCTATTCCGGCTCCATTCAAGCTCATATTACACTCCTTCACGGCCCAATAGGCTTTGTGTTCAATCTCCACCGGTAAGTGACATGCTTTACCATATACAAGCCGGAAAGGGCTCATGCCGATCGGTCTCTTGTAAGCCGTTCGATAAGCCCACAGTGCATCGGAGAGTTTAGTGCTCCAATCTTTCCTATTTGGCTTCACAACTCTTTCTAAGACATGCTTGATTTCCCGGTTAGAGACTTCGGTTTGGCCGTTTGTCTGAGGGTGGTAAGCCGTAGTGACTTTGTGGATGATGCCATATGTTCTCATGAGGCCGTCTATTTTTTTGTTGGAAAAGTGTGATCCTTGGTCACTTATGATTGCTCTTGGGGCACCAAAGCGGCAAATGATATTATTCCTCACAAAAGAGTACACAACATTAGCATCATCCGTTCGGGTGGGGATTGCCTCCACCCATTTTGACATATAATCGACGACTAACAAGATGTAGAGAAAGCCGTTTGAATTTGGAAACGGTCCCATGAAGTCGATCCCCCATACGTCAAAGATTTCACAAAAAGGCATATTTTGTTGGGGAATTTCGTCCTTCTTGGAAATATCTCCAAACCTAATACATTGGGGACAAGATTTGCAATAGAGAGAAGCATCTTTGAGAAGAGTTGGCCACCAAAATCCGCAATCAAGGATCTTTCTTGCCGTTCTTTGGGGCCCATAGTGACCACCTCCTTCGGAAGCATGGCAAGCGTCCAAGATTGCTTGGAATTCGGTTTGGGGTATGCACCGTCGCACTATTTGGTCCGCTCCACACCTCCACAAATAGGGGTCATCCCAAATATAGTATTTGGATTCGCTTTTCAGCTTATCCTTTTTGTTTTTGTCAAGATTAGGAGGGAAAGTGCGTGAAACCAAATAGTTTGCTATTGGGGCATACCAAGGAACCACTTCCGAGATTGCGTGCAAGGTATCTAAAGGAAAGGAGTCATTGATGGGAGTGGTGTCGCCCTTTGTGTGTTCAAGGCGGCTTAAATGGTCCGCCACTAGGTTTTGGGCACCACTCCTATCTTTGATCTCCAAGTCAAATTCTTGTAACAAAAGCACCCAGCGAATTAATCTCGGTTTTGATTCCTTTTTGGCCAACAAGTACTTTAGTGCCGCATGATCCGAGTACACTACAACCTTGGAACCAAGAAGATAGGCTCGGAACTTGTCCAAAGCAAAAACAATAGCTAGTAGTTCCTTCTCGGTAGTAGTGTAGTTGGATTGGGCTCCATCTAATGTTTTGGAAGCATAAGCTATGACATAGGAATCTTACCCTCGCGTTGTGCTAACGCGGCTCCTATCGCATAGTTCGAAGCATCACACATGATTTCAAAAGGTTGAGTCCAATTGGGGCCTCGTACTATAGGAGCTTGTGTCAATGCTACTTTGAGTTTGTCATATGCTTCCATACATTCTTTGCTTAGCTCAAATTCGACGTCTTTTTGGAGTAATCGAGAGAGAGGTAGGGCCACCTTGCTAAAGTCTTTGATGAATCTCCGGTAAAATCCTGCATGTCCTAGAAAAGAACGGACTTCCCTCTCGGAGGAGGGGTAAGGTAAACTAGATATGACATTTATCTTTTCCGGATCTACGGAGATGCCTTCCTTTGATACTATGTGTCCCAAAACAATTCCTTGTTTGACCATGAAATGACATTTTTCGAAATTTAAAACAAGGTTTGTTTTGGTGCATCTCTCCAAGACTTTTTCAAGGTTACCTAAACAATGCTCAAATGAATCACCATACACACTAAAATCATCCATGAAAACTTCCATTGATTGCTCTAGAAAATCCGCAAATAGGCTCATCATGCATCTTTGGAACATTGCCGGTGCATTGCATAGGCCGAATGGCATACGCTTGTAAGCATACGTCCCAAAGGGGCAAGTAAATGTGGTTTTTTCTTGGTCTTCTAGAGCAATATGAATTTGGAAGTATCCGGAGTAGCCATCAAGAAAACAATAATATGATTTACCGGCTAATCGATCAAGCATTTGATCAATAAATGGTAGTGGAAAATGATCCTTTCTTGTGGCCGCATTCAATCTCCGGTAGTCTATGCATACTCTCCAAGAATTTTGCACTCTTGTTGCTATAAGTTCACCACTTTCGTTTTTGATTGTTGTCACTCCGGACTTTTTGGGCACTACTTGGACCGGGCTTACCCATTCGCTATCCGAGATAGGATAGATGATGTCCGCTTCAAGTAGCTTAGTAACTTCTTTCTTTACTACCTCAAGGATGTTGGATTGAGTCTTCTTTGAGGTTGCCGGACCGGTCTTGCTCCTTCTTCAAGGAATATGCGGTGCTCGCATACTTTGGGACTTATTCCCACTAGATCCGCCAAACTCCATCCGATTGCCTTTTTGTTTTTTCTCAATACGTTCAGCAATTTCTCTTCTTGTTGAGGGGTTAGCTCTTGTGCAATTATCACGGGTAGCTCTTGGGCTTCATCAAGGTATGAATACCTTAAGTGAGTGGTAGTGGCTTCAATTCCATCTTTTTATTTTCCTTTGAGGTTTGAGTTTCGGATGAGTTGCATGATGTGTGGTGTTTAGTTCGCTTGACTTTTCATTTGCTTCTTCAACCCTATACTTCTCATCTAATCTTGCTAGATGTACTTCGGCCACTATGTTGTCGATTGGATCACACCGAAATAAAGAATGGTTCTCCGGTGGATGCTTCATTGCTTCCTCTAGGCTAAAGCTTACAATTCTCCCATCTATTTCAAATGAGTAGTTCCCCGAGTAAGCATCAAGTTTAAATCTAGAGGTCCTCAAGAATGGTCTTCCAAGTAGGATAGACGATGCTCTCTCGGTTTCGCTTGATGGCATTTCAAGGACATAGAAGTCAATGGGGAATATCAACCCTTTTATATTCACCAATACATCTTCCGCAACACCCGCTACGGTTATTATGCTTTTATCTGCTAGGACAAATCTTGCCGTCGACCTTTTTAGTGGTGGTAAGTTCAATACCCGGTAGACGGATAGTGGCATGATGCTAACACATGCTCCAAGGTCGCACATACAATCTCTAAATTGAACTCCATTGACTGTGCAAGTGACCATACAAGGACCCGGATCATCACACTTCTCGGTAGCGTTCCCATTAAAGCGGAAATAGAACTCCCCAATGGGATGGTTTCCAATTCAAGAATTCTGTCCTTATGTATGCATAAGTCTTTGAGAAATTTAGCATATCTAGGAACTTGATGGATATCATCAAGGAGGGGGATGGTTACCTCGACTTTCTTGAACACTTCCACCATTTTGGGGTCAAGTTCTATGCGCTTTTTAGCTTTCTTTGCAAGTGTTGGGAATGGAAGTGGTTGAGCAACTTCTTCTTCCAAGGTTCTTTTGGCCTTGGTTGTCTCTCTTGTTGGTTGGACCTCATCCTCAATTATGGCTTGTGGTGCCTCCTCTTCCACTACTTCTTCTATATTTGTTCTCTCCTCTTCTTGAGCGGTTGTGATAGGGCTTGAATCCTTTGCTTCCTTCCCTTTTAGTTGCGTACCGGATCTAAGGGTGATGGCATTGATGCCTCCTTTTGGATTTGGTTGAGGTTGAGAGGGAATGACACTTTGGATTGGGGGTTGAGGAGAGGGGTTGATGGTGTATCCATGCGTGCAAGAAGAGCTTGTAGTGTAGAGGTGAGGCCGGTGAGGCCGGAAGCAAGTGTGTTCTGTAGTTCCTTTTGACCTTGGATAATGGTTCGGAGTGTTTCGTCTTGGTTAGAGGGGGTGGTTGCATATGTGAGTTGAGGAGCTTGTGATTGGTTGGGTGGTGGTCTTTGATGTGGTGGTTGATATGTTGGTAGTTCTTTGTGGGTTTGTTGTTGTATGGTTGATTTTGTGAGTTGTATGGTCGGTTTTGTGAGAAGTTTTGTGAATTGTTACCCCATCTTTGACCTCCTCCATTATTGTTGTTGTTGTCCCTATTCCCTTGTTGATGGTTGTCTCTCCAATTTTGATTATTGTATCCACTTCCTTGGTTGTGGCTTCCTCCTCCTTGATAAGAGTACCCTTGGTTAGGATTACCGCTTTGGTAGTATCCTTGATTGGGCGATCATAGAAATTGTGGGTAGCCGCCAAGGTATTGTCTTCTTGAAGGCTTGGACATTCATCCGTGTAGTGAGAGTAGCAAGAGCAAATGCCACATACTCTTTGAGAGACCAATTGTTGGTTGTGTTGTTGAGGTGTGGAGGGTGTTGTTGGTATGATTGAGGTTGTGATTGTTGTTGGTTCAATTGGAGTTGTTTCAAGATGGATGTCATCTCATTCAAGGATTGAGTTAGAGCATTGGTTTCACTACTAGTTGATACCTCATTCACGGTCCTTGAACGATTGACTCTTCGCCTCATATGTTGATTGGATTCGGCCAAGTCAATAATAAGTTGCCATGCCTCCTCCGCGTTTATATTTGGACAGAGAACCATTGCTAGAAGTGTCCAAGAGGGTTCTATCTTGCTCTCACATCCCTTGACATATGTATCCAAGCAATACTGAGTGTCAAGCATGTGATTGGGGCATGCATCTAGTAGCTTACGAAACCGTTCCCAATACTCATAGAGTGGTTCCGTCTCACCTTGCACAATACAAGACATTTCTTTCCTTAACCTATCCATCTTCTCCGGAGGTAGGAATTTATCCAAGATCCCTTCTAAGTAGTCCCAATCGGAGGTAACTTCACTAGAGAGGTGTAGAACCATTCTTTAGCCTTGTCCTCAAGAGAGAAAGGGAAAGCGAACAACCATATAGCAACTTCATTGGACCTTCCCGTCAGTAG